>NW_026938715.1:642500-822500 GCF_032062105.1 Saccostrea cuccullata
GGGTAAATCGACGCACCGCTAGTCTAGGGGTGGATCCAAACATTTCCACATGCACCTTTTTTCTTTTCCCAGCCTTTCCATCATTTCACAATGCAGAGAGAGCTTTAATGAAATTTATGCTGGTATTAAGAAATCAATAGTTCTGAAAGAAAACCACAATGTTTTTATTTCCATGTCAATGACATTATTGCACCCTAGACGGAAGTTGACCACAGGCTGACCACTTCCGTTCACAAGTTTGTCTAAGGGCCTTAGTAAAAATTTTAGGCCTAATGCTAACCTACAAGTAATTAGTTTGAGATCACATACGTTTACAATATAGCATTGAGTAGAATAAATATATACCTCGTCATGCTCCTGTTTTTACCATTTAACAGCTGTATACATGGCCTTTAGTGCACTCGCCTAAATCGGCCAGTCTCGGGTTCACTTTTGGGTCAATTTTTTAACTGGTACTCCCAACAGTCTGAGATGGAACCAGTAAATGGGCTATTTTTTCCGCAGGTATAGATAGTTTTCGATTGACCTAAATTTAGCAAAAGTTACCTCCCGTTGGCCGACATACTGGAGGTCCAAATGCTCATATTCCTTCATTGTTCAAACAATTTTAAATTTTTATATTTGCGATTTTGAATTAGGAATCATTATTTTTCTGAAGTATATAAATTTTTGGAAGCCTCCTTTATTTAAAAAAAATTATTTAATAAAGATTTTCCACCAAATATTTATGCTATATTTTCTTAAACTTGGTAAGACAAAGAGGAAAACTCACCGAGTCGACCTCCAATATGGCGGCCAACGGGAGGTAACTTTTGGTCAATCGAAAACTATCTATTAATTTATCGAACTTTTCAGTAAATTAAAAAAATACGTTATTCTACGGAAGCGTATTAGGGCCGCAGCAGCATCTTTTATTTATTTGTTTTAACAAATCAGACCTGCCAAGTGACCCGCATTCGGTGGGTCACACCCGCAAAATTGACCTCTCACCCCCCACTCATAATGACCCGCGGCGTGTCATTGTTTTCACCCGCAAAATCGATCATCCCAATTTTTTGACCCAATATTAATTAAGCATGTTTGTCTCAACAAGAAAGATCTGAAAACTCATCCTAAAATTTCCGATTTGTGTTTTATAAATCAGGATATGAACATCTTGTTTATTCAATGCACACAGATTAGTATCTTTGTTTGCCGAGGTGTTAAAAAAACTGTTAATTAGCCACAGGAAATCCTTCACGCTTGATCGCAGACTGACACAGCTGTACAGGTAATATGCCTGGAGCATTTAGGGGATTATACGTAACCATTTGAAGGGGTATATGCATGGTGAACCACACAGATTTAGAGGTTAATTAAATATCATTTTATTAAAAACAGAAATTAATTAATTAAATACAATGATATGATAAACATTGGGATCGTTTTTTAAAAACGAAAGTAAAAAAACGAAACTACAAAGCATAACTGATAACAGCTGATTTTATCAGCTCTCGTATATTGAAATTATTGTTAAGTGTAGTGGTTAAAAGAAAATGATATTAATTAAGATAAAGCAAAAGAGTCTAAAGTGAAGTATATTGAATTTCTCCCCCCCCCCCCTCCCAAAATGTAGTATTGTACGTTGTGTTTCTTTGTTAAACATCCTTCATAATTTATTTTGTAGTATTTGATTCATTTAATTTTTTTGTGTGTGTTTTAAAATTAATAATAGGAAATTAGATGGCACATATTTCTTACCACCACCCCCTGCAGCAGCAATTTTTCAATATTAATCTTTCAATGTAATGTCTAATTACAATTTTCTGATTGTGTAATATGTTGAAAATTAATCATTGTAGAATCTAACAAATGTTTCCCAGAAACTTTTTAAATTTTTAAAACTTTGCAAAAATTCTATTGAACTAAAAGTATCTGAATCTTACTATCAATCTGAAAGTGTTCTTATACAAGCAATTTTAAGTAACCTGTCCTAAGTAAAAATTAAGTCTGCAATAAAATATAACATATACATGCATGTGTTTGACTGTTTGCATCGATGCCTAAAAATTAGGGAGCATTTTGTTACTCAAGCCTCAACAAAAATGTCGCCGCGCGCTATGACCCAACATTTCAATTCTGAATGTTGGGTCATGACCCCCCACAGCATCAATTTTGGTTGGCAGGTCTGACAAATTATTAATTTATGTAACAATTTACTAATTTGTTATATAACAAATTAATAATCTAGCTAGCTGTTATAACAAATTACTATTTTTGGACATTTGACACAGAACTATGGAATCTATATCAGATTAGAAATTTTAGAAAATATTGAATTTGTGAAGAAACAATAAGCACACGCTCTAGCTGGTACGGAAGCCCATTTAGGACCTATCAAAAATATTTTTTGAATTCGATAAAACGAATATGTCAAATTTGTAAAAACTAAATTTAATTTGTCCGATAACAATTTCTTTGAATTCGTTAAAACGATTTTAATGTATTTTAACAAATTTGATGAATTCGTTATAACAAATAATGTAGTTTGTACCAACAGATTAAAATCGATATAACAATTTCTTAAATTTGTTATTATACAAATATGGACTCAATGTAGGTCAATGTAGGTCGATATCCTCCATGTATCTGAGGTCAATATCTGTCAGCCTGGGTCATTATAAATGCATATTGACCGTGCATTGAGTCCATATTTATTATATTATATAAATAATATTTTCCTAAATTTATTAATACAATGTATATCTTCCTAATGTTTACAAAGATAGTAATTTAACCAAATTAATAAGTTGAATGTAAATGATTCAGAATTTATTGAATGTTACTTAGAGGAACTTGCTTCGGTAATAAATTTTAACCCATAGCTTGATATTAACGCAAGATATCTATCTCCAAATAACACAGAGTACCCCCTCCCCCAGATTGAGAATTGCAATCGTTTACACTTGCAGAGGAAATTATATGCAACGACAAAATATGAATATTTATGTCTTCTACGATAAGATACAGTCATACATGGCGCGCTCGTCTTTATTTTCTTTAGTCTCCGTAATCGTGAAAACAGCGTCAAAACTCTGCTCGCCAAGTGAAATGTTATGTGCCAAGTATTCCCAAAAAATGTTCACAGATATCCTTGTAATATTGTTTTGTATTCTCAGAGTTCTTCACTATATCTTTTAAATTCTCCTCTCCAACAATTTGCAAACTTCCACTAAGGCGAAAGTGAAAACGAGGCAGCTCATGCGAGTCATTATTTGCTTTCAGCGGTCGTTATTGAAAAATAATTACTTCGTATTGACCAATCAGATTACCGGATTTCACAAAGTTATATAATATAAGAGATTAAATTCATTATAACAAATTCAAAGAAATTGTTATTATACAAATATGGACTCAATTTAGGTCAATATGCATCTATAATGACCCAGGAAGACAAATATTGACCGAAGATACATGTAGTATATCGACCGAGGGCGCTAGCCCGAGGTCGATATACTTCATGTATCTGAGGTCAATATCTGACTTCCTGGGTCATTATAAATGCATATTGACCGTGCATGGAGTCCATATTTATTATATTATATAAATAATCATTTCCAAAATTTTTTTTAGTACAATGTATATCTTCCTTATGTTTACAGAGATAGTATTAACCATAAATAAGTTGAATGTAAATTTTTCAGAATTCATTGAATATCACTCATAGGAAATTGATTCGGTAATAAATTTTAACCCATATCATTATAATAACGCAATATATCTATTCCCGAATAACACAGAATACCCCCTCCCCCAGATTGTGAATCGCACTCGTTTTCACTTGCAGAGGAAATGCACTCACAAAATAAAAATACCTATGTCTTCTAAGATAAGATACAATCTAACATGGCATGTTTGTATTCATTTTCTTTAGTCTCCGTAATCGCGTAAACAGCGTCAAAACTCTGCTCGCTCGTGGAAAAGTCGAACTCAGCCATGAAATGGTATGTGCTAAGTATTCCCTGAAGAATACTCGAATTGAATCAAGGTTTTACCAGTTTATTCATGTATACAGGTACATAACCACATGCTTCCACTCTGACGGTCCATGCACGCACTACTCATGCCGGATACACACTGACACCTGACCCACACTACGAACCATAACTCTAGCACACAAACTCTTACACACAAGTGACACAACACAAATTAGAGTTACTTCCCTTAACACTACAATACCCCCTTTTCTAAGAATAATCTTTTACACTTCTCAAAATAAATAAATTACTGAATTTAGTGAAAGAAATTATTGTCCAACATATTATTAGAAAACATTTACAATTTACAGTCCAGATATAGAAAACTTTCAATCAATAACATTCACACAGAAATATTTCACAGTTCGAAGTCCTTAAGACGTTGCGGTAGTTTCCTTATACGGGTAGACCTTCTAACGCTCGGAGTTACTGGAGCTGCAGATGGAACATCATCACTATTAGCACTAGACTCAACACTTGGTTCACTAAGATCACTCGGATTCTCTGGAATATTGGACACACTTTCCGGTTCTTGATATTTTTTCACGAATTCACTATTTCGTTTCACTAACACTCCCTCTGGTGATTTAACAACACAGCTGTTTCCATTTTTCTGTACAAGTTGATACGGCTCAGCATGATACGGTGTATCCATTTTGTCCTTGACCGCTTTCTTCAAGAGAACCGAATCTCCTAGCTCTAAATCACAATCCACTGCACCACGTTTCTCGTCGATGTAAAGCTTGTTCCTGTATTTAGAATACGCATCCTTATCGCGCACTCCCTCATCATAGTTGTTTTCTTGTAGATTTTCCACTTGCGGTAGCTTTGTCCTCAGCTTACGATGGAACATCAATTCCGCAGGTGGTACTCCTGTCGTAGTATGAGGAGTCGTTCTGTATGCAAATAGATATTTGCGGATTTCGGTCTTCCAATTCTTAGACTCGGCTTGTGCAATCCGAATTCTTTTCATCAACGATCTGTTTTGTCGTTCTACCTCCCCATTTGCTGACGGATGTAACGGTGTAACTGCTCGATGCTTGATACAGTTATCTGTCAAGTAATCCTTGAATAACTTTGATCTGAACTGGGGTCCATTATCAGAAGTTATTTGTAATGGAAGTCCATGTCGACAAAACATTCCCTCCAGCGAATCAATGATTTTCTCACTTGTAATATCCTTGGTAACTTCAATCTCGTAGTATCTGCTGTAATAATCAACAACCACTAACACATACTGTCCAGATGTTAATGGTCCAAGAATATCAATACCTAATTCTTGCCATGGCCCTGTTGGTAATGGAGTAGGACTAATTGGTTCCGGTTTCGGAAACGCACTGGTAATCTGACATCCGTGACACGATTTCACATACTTCTCCACTTCCTTGTCCATCCCAGGCCACCACACTTTAGTACGTAACTACTGTTTCGTCCCAACGATTCCTAGATGACCCTGGTGAGCTAACTGTACACACTGCTTCCTCAGATTTCTTGGAATCACTATTCTGGATCCACGTAAAACCACGTATCCAATACAACAAAGTTCATCTCGGAATGGGTAATAATCAACACATGATTTCTCCCACTTTCCCTCTTTGATGAATTTTCGGATTCTGACAAGTTCTTCATCTCTCCTTGAAGCTTCTTCTACTTCTTGAGTCGACAGTGCCTGAGGGGTTGCCTCCCTTGCAATAAATTTCACATATTGCTCAGTGTCTTTTGAATTACTGTTTTCTACAGGTGTCTTATCCACCAAACGAGATAACGCATCTGCGATATTCTGATGTCCAGGTGAATAACGTACTTTGAAGTTGTAAGCCATAAGTTTTAATAGCCATCGTTCAATTCTTGCATTTGGTCTGGATTTTCTTCCATAAATCACTTCTAATGGCTTGTGATCTGTGACTAATTCAAAATCCACCCCGTAGAGATAGATATGGAACTTCTCACATGCCCATACGACTGCCAAAGCTTCTTTCTCAATTGTCGAATAATTGCGTTCGGCCGCTGACAACGTACGACTGGCATATCTGATGACCCGTGTTTCACCTTTGTTGACTTGAAGTAAAACTGCTCCTAGGCCTACATTACTAGCATCTGTCACTAACTGAGTTTTTTCTGCATCTAATCTGTAATGTCCCAAAGTTTTCACATTTGACAAACAACTCTTTAAAGTGTCAAAGCTTTTCTTCTGTTCGGCTGACCAGACAAACTTCACATTTTTCTTTGTCAATCTCCTGAGCGGTTCTGCCACAGTATTAAGATTTGGTATGTAACGAGCACTAAAGTTTACAAGTCCGAGGAAACTTTTCACTTCGGATCCATTTGTTGGTTCTTTAGCATTGAGTAACGACTTGATCCTTTCACTAGTTGGTCCAATACCATTCTTTGATAAGACGTGTCCCATGAACGTTATCTTGTTCATCCTAAACTCACACTTGTTCAGATTTAATGTCAGACCTTTATCTTTGAGTCTCTGTAAGGCTTTGCGAAGTCGCTCATCATGTTCTGCTTTGTCACGACCATAGATTACGATATCGTCTGATATATTCTGTACTCCTTCACAGTCATGAAACACTTGCGAAATCACTTGCTGATATTTCTCTGGAGTTGATGAAATACCAAACATCAGTCTCTTATATCTGTAGAGACCTTTGTAAGTAACGAATGTAGTGATCTCCCTTGACGACTCTTCCAGCTCAATTTGATGGTATCCACTTCTAAGGTCTAACTTACTAAACACTTGGCTACCATTCACCATGTAGAGTATGTCATCCACTATCGGAATAGGATGCCGTTCACGAATAATGGCAGCATTGGCTTGTCTCATGTCGACGCACAATCTAATGTCACCATTGGGTTTCGGTACAATTATGACTGGACTGACCCACGGTGTAGGATCATTAACTCGTTCAATGATATCCTGAGACTCAAGTTCGTCCAACTGTTCTCCTACTTTATCTCGCAAACTGTATGGAATTCTGTACATGCTTTGAGCTACTGGCTTCACATTTTTGTCAATATGTAACTTCAACTTAAAGTCTTTGAGTTTTCCAATACCTCGAAAACACTCAGAATATTCATGAATAAAGTCAGTTGGTTGAACTGTGTTTACTCCGAGTTTCAAAACTCCCAAGTTCATAGCTGTGTCTTTGCCCAGTAACGCTGGTCCTGTACCATTTAGTACAAAGAACTCCTCTTCTCTACTATTTCCATTTTCCTGAATTGATGTTTGCGCTCTGAATTTACCCAATAATTTCAACGGTTCTGTAGATCCGTAAGCAAAAAGTTTTTTTTCACACTTCTCTGAGTGACACTTGATACGGTTCTTCTTAAGATATTCCCAGAGTTCTTTATCAATAATGTTAGCTGATGCACCACTATCAATGACAAATTCTACAGGATTTCCTCCTAGACTGACTTTTACTTTGTCTGATGATGTATGTCCTGTTTTCAAACTAAACACGTATACTTCTGAGTCGGAATCCACTTCAGAATAATCCACTTTGTTAATTTTCCCACCTTTGGTTCGTTTGCCTTTTCCTGGTTTCTTTGTTAAACAACATTTAATAAAATGTCCAACTTTTCCGCACTTCCGACATTCCTTATTCCGAGCAGGACACGATACGTCCTTTGCAAAATGCCCCTCTCGTCCACAACGAAAACACTTCTTGTCCTGAAATCTGTGTTTCTGTTTGTCAGTTTTTTCACGATGTCCCTGAATTCTGTTTACTGACGCCACAATTTCAGTGTCCATATGCCTAGCCTGTGTTTCAGTCATCTCAAATGTAGCTGCTATAGTCCTCAATTGCTCTAAAGTCAAGTCTTTTCCTTTCTCTAACAACTTGGCTCTTATCTTGTGAGACCTGCACTTTTCAATCACTTGATCCCGAATTTGCTCATCCTGATTTGTGAAGTCACAATACACAGCCTGTTGTCGTAATTTTGTAATAAACTGTTCTACTGTTTCACTCTCGGTTTGCAGAATTTTCCTAAAAACATATCGTTCATACGGAACGTTAACTTTATTCTCAAAATGTTTATCTAACGTTTTCACAGCTAACGTATACACATTGTCATTGTCACCTGCTTGTTCAACATTCAATGTATAAAAAATGTCTTGAACTTCGGGTCCAGCACAGTGCAAAAGTAATGCTTTTTTTTGTTCAGCGTCACTCACCCCTTTTCCAACAGCGAAAAGCTCAAAACTTCCGGTACTACGAATCACCGGAATGCCCTGTAATCACCGAAATGCCCCAAGAAATCACCGAAATGCCATCGAAAAGCCCCTTATATTGTCAAGAATAAACAAAAAAATAATAAATATTGATGAAATTAACTGTTCTAAAGCCTAAATACCAAGTAAAAATTTCATAATTTTAGCGTAAGTATTTTTATTTGAAGATATGTGCCTGTAAGTATTAAAGAAAGATAACTCGTGCCAAAATAGTTTTATTTATTTTAATTTTCCCTCTTTTTCGTTTAAATATATTCCTAACAATAAGTTATTCTTTATAAAAAAAAATTGTTTGTAATATTGTTGACGTATTTTCTTGATTTCTAAAAAAGGAGGACATATGTGTAATTTTAATAGAAAATCCTATATTAACAATGTGTATATTAAGTTTAATACATTTATAATCAAATAGAAAAAATTTACGTTTATAGTATGTAAACAAAAATATATGCCATATATGATTTTAATCAAAATTTATTTTTTATTCACTGAACTATAAGATTATAAGCTTGGTATAATCAGGGACTTATATATGTCCCTGGTACATTGTTTAATTTACAAGGATCGATGGAAATGGTTGATAGTGTATGATAAATATTACATGTATAAATCAAAGTTTTGCTGATCCAATTCGTAAATAAATGACATTAAATTATGTTCACATTATCTCTGAGGAAAATAAATCATTATACACTTTTTTTCATTTCAGCACAGAAAAGAACTGCAATATTGAAAGAAATTTAATAAAATATATAAAAATTATAAATTTATTTCATTTTTGTTATATAAGATAACAAACTTTTTTGGAAGTTTCATATTTTACTATAAAAGATAAAAAAAAGAACGAAGACAAAATTAATTTGATTTTATTGTGTTCAATGTTCAATTGGTTTGAAACAATTGGATGTCTGAAATAATATGTTTACTGTGTATACACAGTGATTAATTTATTGGTCTAGAGACAGGTGTGTAGTACTCTTATGTCATGTTACATAATCAGGTACATGACAATCAGTGACCGAAATTATGCACGTGCGCTATACAAACACAGGAAAGGGGATCTTTTGCTAATGAACAGTTTACTACATCAATTGAAAATGAAATAGAAAAGGTTGAAAATTTACCTTACCGGTATTTTTTTTTAAGTTGTTGAATGGGTGGAATATAGACATTACATGATTTATCAAGCACTTGCTACTTCCGAAATATTTGCCACTATACAAGAGAAACGATCCGTAATTGACCTGACTGACAATGTATCTAATCAATTGCAAGTAACAAATTAAAATAAATATTTATTTTAAAAAATGAAAACATTTTCATTGCTTAATGAAGTACAGAGTAAATAACTTTTTTTTCCTTTTGTGATTGCATTTGTCTTTTGAAAATCTTTCATATCGATCGTAAATTATCACAGGAGTTGGTCTACCGGTACCTTCTCTCTCTCTCTAATTTTGTTTGGTAAAACATTAATTTTATAGTCCTTAAAATAAGATATTATTAATAAAAGATAAATTTACTCCATAAATAATGACGGGTATTAGGATTTTACCGCCAGACCTACATGTATTTCCCCAGACAGGCGTCGGCAGGCGTATAAATTGTCCAACCTGGTTCACAATTAAGACTAGGAACCTATACAAACCATATTTTAACATTACATTATTAATCAAAGGTCATAAAACAATCATCGTGGCGTGTCAAAATCACTTGTCATCATTTTTTTTCCTGAGAAATATCATTATTATTTTATATATATCTCTATTAGCATGATTAGGCTACGTAGATCTCGCTTCCTAGAAAATTATCATCAAATACGAGTTATCTCCCTTTGAAGTACGCGAGCACAAAACCTGAAAATAATTATTTTACCGTCAGTTATGCTTTAATGATAAAAATAAGAATTAATTTTTATGAAAAACATCATGTAAAAACATATGTGTGGGCATTTCGGTGATTTTGTTGGGCATTTCGGTGATTTGTAAGGGCATTTCGGTGATTACGGGGCATTCCGGTGATTCGTGTTACCCCAAAACTTCGGTGCCACCTTTTCCATGCTTGATTTAATTGTGACGGTTCAGCATTTGGATCAAATTTCCCAACTCCGTTGAGTTCTATTAGTGTAGCCATCTTGTAGTTTTCGTTATCCTCGTCGCCAGTGAAGAATACTCGAATTGAATCAAGGTTTTACCAGTTTATTCATGTATACAGGTACATAACCACATGCTTCCACTCTGACGGTCCATGCACGCACTACTCATGCCGGATACACACTGACACCTGACCCACACTACGAACCATAACTCTAGCACACAAACTCTTACACACAAGTGACACAACACAAATTAGAGTTACTTCCCTTAACACTACATTCCCGAAAAATGGTGACAGATATCCTTGTAATTGTTTTGTATTATCAGCCTCAGAGTTCTTCACTATGTCTTTTAAAGTTTTCTTACCTACAACTTGCTAACTTCCATGTTTGTCTAAAGCGAAAGTGAAAACGAGGCAGCTCGTGCGAGTCATTATTCGCTTTCAGCGGTCGTTATTAAAAAATAAGTACTTCGTATTGACCAATCAGATTATCGGATTTCACAAAGTTATATAATATTATACAGTTATTGACTGGGTATGAGGGCAACATATGATTTGTTGGACCTGAAGGTGAAAATGTTGCTCGAGGCCGCAGGCCAAGGGCAACATTTTCATCTTCAGGTCCAACAAATCAAATGTTGCCCGAATCCCAGTCTATAACTGTTTTGTTATACCCTTCACTGCTCACTTAAGATTGATCAATTTTATCTTCAGTAGATATATAAAACATCAAGCTGAGGAAGAACAAAATCAATTATAAATCTATTATATCACAAAAATTATTTATCACAATACATACTCTTCCCTTCTACCTTACCTTACTCTTAGCAACAACTCTTAATAGCTCTTATCTTCGGCTATTTTCGCGTCGCCGATATTGAACGATGATTATTAATTGTGACGTAACAGACGAGTGACGTTGCGGTCTAACAATTCTTATGTAAGACCGGTCAACAGTGAAATTGTTAGACCGATGTAATAAACATTTCTTTTGTTGGACTTTTTATTAGTAATAAATATATAGAAGGATATTTATAAGGGTATAACAAAACAAATTAAATTGGTTATAACAAATTCGACAATTCGTTATATCGATTCAAAAATATTTTTTGATAGGTCCTAAATGGGCTTCCGTAGTATGTGGGTTTTCCGTATTTAACTTGTTTTTTGAATTTACTGAAAAATTCGGTAAAATGATCCTTGATTTGATTTGTAATAATATTTTTCTTTGAATTTAAACTTAATCCTAAATAATATTCTAATCAATGAATCCCTTGATACAAATATATCAAATTAATTATACACTGAGTCTGTATGTAATCACTCCAGAATTTTAAACTTTTTTCTTCATTCAAAATTTCAAACAAATGTAATACTTGAATTTAATCAATTATTAAGTTTGTAAGAATCAGGGAAAAGGTAAACCATGAGGGTTCTCATAACTCGATGATTTTTCACACATAGGTTTTTCTTTCACTATGAACCACGGATGTACATGTAAAATAAAAATCATTTTGGGTCCTGGTTACTAAGGAAAACATACCATAGAAATTTTCCTAACAACCAGTCAATTTTCCATGTGGATGAATAAACTTAAAGAATCACTGTCTAGTTAGTATAGTATGCAAGGGCATCAACGATAATGGGAAACATGGAATAATTTGCATAACGGGCATCACAATGGGATTCAAAACAAGTCTTCTTTTCAAGTATGGCAAAATTATACATATATGCTTTATTGATATAGTGACCTTCTCTGAAGTAATAGAAAATTCAAAGCCCCCTCCCCCAACAAGAAAACTTTTCAATACTGAGCTGATTTGTGTTTTTAACTAGCCTATGTACTCAGGTGAGCGATGTGGCCCCTGGGCCTTGTCATAAGATGTCATCCGAAGCGTGCATGGTCCTATAACATCTAATAGCAAAAGGACTGTCATGTGTAAGTAAAGTTTCTTTTGTTCTCAGGAATCAGCATTGGCCATGGGAATGACAAACAAAATTCATTCCCCAACCCCACGTGCACCCCTCCAACTCAAGCAGGTACATGTAACTGGCAGGTAATTTTTATCCTTTCTGACAAATACTAAAACATACATATTATCTAGTTTTAATAGTTTCAAGAAATATAAAAATTAGAAGTATGAACAAGGACAGTCAATAATAAACAACATGTAGACTAAAGTGGCTATTTAGACAATCATGCAACTTTCTCAAACTTTGTTCTTTATTAAGGGCGAACACAAGAACATTCATCACACACAATTTGGTAGCAATGTGTCTTGGTTGCCATGGTACATTAAGTAAAAGACTTTGGAATTTCAAGATTTTTACCTACATCTACTTTGAACAGATTTGTGGCAAGACTGAGACAAAGAATGTCAAATTGACCAATTCTTAGATGTACACAAAAGCATATTACCTAGTTGCCACATACAATATACATATACTGTAAAGAAATGACTGCTCTTGTTTTAAAGAGAAAAAAGAATGACTCTGAAATATGAATGCTACAGGATTTAAAAGAAAACTCCAATAATTATTGCTTTATTTCTTAAAAAGAAAAATAACACAACAAGATAACAACAACCTGTCATACTTTAACAATACTTATAGATACATACATGTAGTACATGCAAGTATACACAGACATCATAATTAAAACTAAATGTAAACGGTATAATTCACAACTGTTGCAATCTTTTTATGTGGTTACAAGCATAATATTTACTGGTACATGTATAAATGTATATCAGAAGTCCTAAAATTCACAGTGGTTGGTATTGAAGTATAATGAATATAATCAAATTGAAAACTTAAAGAAATTAGCACAGTGACGAAGCATTAGCACTTTCATTTACTATTTTCAAAGATGCTTTATATTATAGATGTATACATGTAGATATACATGTCAACATTTTCTTTTTAATGGGATGATACATGTATCTTTTGTTTGAGCTGGTCTCCAAGTGGTACATTTCACATATTTTTGAAATTCGAAAAATTACTTTAATATTACTATAATAAGAAAACTAAATGAGTTATAACTACTTTTTCTCAAATTACTTGAGATCTTATAAGCACCAACATAGTTTCAAATAAATTAATGTCTCAAAAAATACATGTAGATTTATAAAGCAAAGGATTATTCTTGTTACAAAAATATCATAACTTTAATACCTGGGTACTTATGTCTAGTAATACAATGTACCATGAAAGGAAAAGAAATCTCTAATGGCTGGTTCCACATGTATTTAATTTCAAAAGAAATATATTTATAATTTGAAACAAATGAAAAACATTCCCTGATAGGATATTACGGCAGAATAGAGAATTTGTAAGTTGGTGGGATGCCATAAATGCAGACCAAGTCCAACATTAGAAACACATTAATCAATAAATCCAACAACCTTGAATTCATTCTGAAAATCTTTTATTTATCATGCTAATTAATGGGTCTAGGCATTCTGAGTAAAAATGGAGACTTCAACCTGAAGTTTTGTTTTAAAAAAACACTTCAACATATGGTAATAACTAATATTGCACTTGAATTAACAACAACAAAATTTAAAAAACATTTAAAAGATATGAGTTCGAGGAACAGAGATTTTTGTTGTAACTGGAATACTGTATTTCAACATTTCCTCCGATATGACCTATCTCTGCATCCAATCTGATCAAAACTGTGTCTTCTAATCCACTCAGGTAGTATCTTAGCTATCTTGTCAAAATAAGTGTTTTACTGAACATGCTGAAGTGGATGAAAGAACATGATTTTATACAAACTGTCTCCACATGAAAATATTGGTAAGATTGTTTTCTCTTGTACAGAAATGGAAAGCAAATCCATCACAAAAATGATCAAGGAGACCTAATAAAACATGTCCTCTACTTTGTTCTAGACTAGCACTTAAAAGAACATTCTAGAATATATCATAGAATATATAAATCTGCCCCTAGTCCGATTGCCGAGAGACCAGTTACAGAATAGAACACCCACAGCAGCAGGTCTGGGGGTAGTTGGGTGCGTAACAGTGGTGTTCAAATCCGTAAACAAAGAAGTCTGATTCTGTATTCTTCCATTTGTACATACACTGTGTCACAGGAACTATCCTTACTCTGTGTCTCTGAAATAAGAAGGTGGACATTTTACACAAATAAAAATTATTGAGAAAAGATCAGGTGCAAGAGATGTAAATGGAAGAAAAAAAATCATTTTTAAAAATTTTAGCCTAAAGTCTTTCTGGGTTTTCCAAAATCACATAAATCATTGCAACCATATACATAAAATGAATTATCATGAGATATTTTCAAACTTATTGATTGTATTCAAAAAATGCAAAGACTATTTTCACTACGCATGACTATTTATTTATCTGCAAATACCTGCATCAGAATACGTTCGGAGGGAAACTGGTGATTGCTAATCAAGCGTCCTGAGGCTTCATTAATTTCTCTTTCATGGAAGTGATTGATTGGCCAAACCTAAAAAGAACGATTTTGAAAGTCTAAAATTTCATTATGTTCCTGATTCGTTCTAATTTTGCTGACTAAGGGGCCTTGGCTCAATTACCTTTGGAATGGAGCTTTACTTGTGGATTTATCCTTGTGTAAAGTAGACATTATGGTAATTCAGTGATAATTTGTGAATAAACACAAACTGCAGGGTTCGATATTCACTATATACAACTCACAAAATGCAAGTCAGAATATCCAAATTGCGAGTTAAAAATTTTGTATCTCGCAAAAATTTGCCAGTTGACTTTTTCATTGTAAATTTCACTTTAAAAAAAATCTGTTTCAACCCAGATTTAGTCTTTCTCTCTTTATAGTTACTGTTTATATCTGCCATGTTTAAATGAACGAGCAAAGTGCCATGTCGGATGATCAAGTCGAAAATTATGTATTTTTCAAAAGATGGATAAGCAGCTTTTATTTTTAAAAAGCTTTCATTTTGAAATTGCGAGTTGTCTTTTGAAAATGCGAGTTCATTTTTTTGGTACTTGCAATTTTTTGCGAGTTGTAATTTTAGAGAGTTTCTAGCCCTGATACCTGGCAAAAAACAAAACATTTGGACAGAAAGTTAGCTTACATTAAAAAATGCATTTTTTGATGAAATGGTTCAAATGGCAAAAGTAATTTTACACTGACCATTCCCAATATAATCTCCTTTCAATCCCTTTATTAAATTGATCCATTTAAAAAAAACGTTTCTAAACAGATTTTGCTAAAGTAGGCAAAAGTAAAATTCATGCAAATAACAAGAGGCCCTGGGGCCACAATGCTCACCTGAGCACATCAGCTATGAAAAAGCACATTAATCAGATCAGAACTAAAAAGTTTACGCAGGGGGGGGGGGGGGGGCTTGAATTCTAATACTACTTCAGAATGCCTCCATATCAATACTGTCTATAACTTCTTGAGAAAAAGATTGTTATAGATTTTTTTTTACATTTTATTTGTATATAATACTTTGTAATAAATTGAATTTTACTCCCCATTGCTTCCCTCCCTACCCCAAAGGATACTCATGATTTGAACAAATTTAAATATTCAATGCATGAGGATGCTTACTTATCCAATACGACTAAACATAGATTTTCTGTTATTGGGATTTTCACCTTTATTTTCCTATGTAAAACTTTGATCCATTGAGACCCTTCTTTCCCCTTTGAGGTTATGATTTGAATAAATTTAATTCTACACTATCTGAGGATGCTTCCATATAAATACCACTAACCATGGCTTTGCTATTCTATGGAAAAAGATTTTCAAAAGTATGTTTTAATGTAAAACTCGGACCCCCATTGTGGCCCCACCCTATCCCTGGGGGTTATGATTTGAACAAACTGGAATCTACAATACTTGAGGATGCTTCAATGTAAATATCACTAATCATGGCTTTGCAGTACTTGAGAAGAAGATTTTTAAAGATTTTTCCAATATATTCCTATGTAAAACTTTGATCGGACATTTTGACCCCACCCTACCCCTGGGGTCATAATTTAAACAAACTTGAATGAACACTATCTGAGGATGCTTCCATGTAAGTTTTATCTTTCCTGGCCCAGTGGTTCTTGAGAAGATTTTTTAAAATGCCATTAATTTTTCACTAATTCATAATTATCTCCCCTTGGAAGAGGGCTTGGCCCTTCATTTGAACAAACTTGAATCCCCTTCACCCAAGGATACTTTGTGGCAAGTTTGGTTGAAACTGGCCCAGTGGTTCTGGAGAAGAAGTCGAAAATGTCAAAGTTTACGATGACAACAAGGACTACAACAACAACAACTACAAAGACAGACAACGGACAAATTTTGATCAGAAAAGCTCACTTTAGCCTTCGGCTCAGGTGAGCTAAAAAGTGATTTATAAATAGTATCCATACCTTAACATTAGTTTCCTCAAAAGCTATCTGTCCTGACACATTTCTTATAAGATGATCAGGGAGAGGAGTACGTTCCACGATGTGATCATTTACGTGGTTTGTCCTAAATAGGAGCAAGAACACTTCATTAATATTAAGGCATAAATAAATACATGTACACTGACCACAAAGATTAATTTAAGAGCTGAAATTATATACAGCAAATAATGTGAAACTGATTATATACGAGGGCCGTTCAAAAATTACGCGAACTTGTTGCACAGAAAAAATATTTGACGGCATAATCGGGCAAAATGTCACAAATAATATAAAAGAATCTTTACTTATGTGGTCTTCAGAATTTCATTTCAAAATTTTGTAAATTGATATCAATTTTCAGTGATTTTTCAGGACAGATCATTAAGTCAGGGAGCAGCAAAATTTTCGACGTCACACTCACAGACATTATAAAAAATATGTTATTGAGCTTTCATTTTCTCAGCATTTTCCCAGGAGTATCTATACAGTTTGAGGTACCTTATCTACTCAACATCCAAACACCATTTTTTGTCACGATTAAAATCTATTAAACAAGCAAAGAATGTTCTTTTTTTGTTTTAAAACCAAAAACTACAGGTTATTATGAGATATAGTGTGATATTGGTGACTTTCAATCACGTTCTATACAGTACGGACAAAGTTTTCCTCGATAATCTTCTTCCCGTCCTCCCATATAGCCTTTTTACATGGGTTTATCGGTCTCAAATTTCATTTTGCTGTTTGTGGACGAATGTCACGAATAGCCTAGTTTACTACGTTTTTTTTTTTTTTTTTTTTTTTTGCATATTTTGGATCTATGTTGGCGATATCTCGAGCAATACACATAATTTAACAAAAGTGTGGTGCGCCGTCAATTCAGGAGACGTCATTTTTACAGTCGTTTTCACGGGAATCGCATCAGAGAAAAATCACAATATTTCTGTTAGTACTTCAAATATCACGTCAGAAATCTAAATGCATAATAATAGAACAATTTAAAGACACATTTGAGAAAAATTTCGGAAAAAAACGCGAATTATAGAAAATTAATGAACTAAATTTTGGATTTCGCAAGCTTTTGATTCAAATTTTTTGTCGTACTCCGTATCTCTCCATCAGCGATATCAACATACCGATAATTCTAGTAGAATTTTTTTAAAATACAGAAATTTTGCCCAAAATTTATTGGAATCTTTAAGATACATATCTCTGTGAAATTTCATAACTATATGACGTCTGTAAGAGTAAATATTAGCACAGTCCGCGTAATTTTTGAACGGCCCTCGTATATGTCTTCAAATTAGCCAAGTCCAATGCATTTTAAAATTTTGATTAATGGTTTGCTCAAATTAACAGATACTAGTACATGTATCTGCAGTTGACAGTAAACTTAATTTAGCATATCAAGCTTGTCAGATGAATAATATTTTTCATACAGAGCTTTAATTCTTAAAGATGTATAATTTTTTTGTTGCTTCTTACCATTTGACTGTAAGCTTGATATAACACTTTAAGTTTCTAAGGCCAGAACAAGTTCTACACACCACCATTCCATTTCCATAACAATTGGAACACCTAATAAAACAGCAAAAAATTTCCATTCATGTGGGGTTATTTACACTTATCATATCAAAAGAGTTCTGATGTACTGTATATTTTTCCTTCGGCAACATTTCCTTTTCTTTGTTTCCTTTATTAAAACAAGTATGGTAGATTAGACATTGTTTACATTCCATGTCTACTTGCAACAGGAGGATTTCATCCAGCATTCATTGTGTGCAACGTGTAGATCAAATTACCACTGGTAATTTTTTTTTAAGCAAGTCTTTTCTTAAATTTGGTATTCAAATAACTGACACAACAGGCACTATCTTGTTTCTTTGGGGAAAAAACACCACACAATATAAACTAAAACAATTTTTAACTAATTCAAAATAATTTAATTCTGGTTGTAACGCTGTATTTGATTGGATAAAAAATTTACTTTATATTGTATAAAATGGGTTGCCTACATCACAATGACTTGGTTCATACATGTTAACTCTCCCGATTTAGGCGGGAGTCTACCGCTTTTTCACTCCATCTCCCGCCTACCGATTTAATTCAGAAATCTACCGCTTTTCTACGAAAGCTGCTTCTAAAGTATTTTTGGTTCGCTTGGGTATCCATTTTTGAAGCCACTCTCATAAAATCTCGCTAGATATCGCGTGATTTGACTCGGAATCATACAAACGCTTTTTTTGTACATAGATTTCAAGCACGGATTTGACAACGACAACAACATAAGACTACCAGTGATTACATTGGATACGATAAATTAATCAACATCCCTGCCATGAAAAAGGAGATACAGCTTTTAAGAATTAGATGAAAACATTTGACATCGTCTTTAAAAGCACAGAAGCTCACACCTTTATCAATAAATTCAATAGAAATCACTCGATTGACCAAGCCATGTGGCACAAATCATCGCGGGAAATCTGATTTATATAAGGAAAGATACGAACTTGCTTTAGATCTAGATTAAACCATGCCATCATTTGTTTTGTTTAAAAACTGAATGAACATTCAGAATTATTGCTTCAAGGCTATTTCAGCAAAGATCACTCTTCAAAAGGCTAAGTAAAGCAGCCAATCCAAGCAAAATGATGAGCATGAAAAATATTTGAATTTGTACAATTTATGTCAAACTTAAGGTGTTTCTGTCTTCTTCTTTGCTGTTGATATTTAAGATTAATTAGTGTAGGTACCTAATTTCATTTAAGGCTTATAATATACATGTATATTACATGAAAGATATCGATAATCCAAGCGTTAAACAACACGCGCGCAATGCTACCGCTTTTGAGGTCTGAATCTCCCTCTTTTTCATCACAATAGGTTAACATGTATGCTTGGTTCAAAAACATATCAATCCGCCTGCATGACATTACATTCAAATTTTGTACAAATTGAAGTCATTTTGTTGAATAATTATCTTTTTTTCTTACAACGAATGAATGAAAATTAAATTATAAGCAATGAAATTAACCCATTTTATACGGTATAAACTGGGTTGGAACAGTTAACGCTTTTTTATAAACTGCTTCGTGGTTTATAAAGCGTATAAAATGGGTAGCTATTAAATTCATTCCCTTAACAAAACCTACATAACTAACGGTTAAACTTCAATCTCAAAACTGCCCCCCCCTCTGAAAAACCAGCTCCAGGAAACTTTCCCCTAAATATCTAATTCCTGAAGTCTTGTAAGATAGCTATTTAGATTAGTTTTACTGTATATCGTAAAGATTTTAACAAATATAGATAAATTAAGAATTTATTACTCTCGTCTTCCACATCCATGGCACCAATGACATCGCTCATGTCTGTGTTGGCCGTCATGGTAACGAGTCGCATGACCGTGTCCATGGCAGTGGGAACACCTCACCTACA
Organism: Saccostrea cuccullata; assembly: GCF_032062105.1. Lineage (NCBI taxonomy): Eukaryota > Metazoa > Mollusca > Bivalvia > Ostreida > Ostreidae > Saccostrea > Saccostrea cuccullata. The sequence continues at coordinate 662,681 of NW_026938715.1, forward strand.
ATGCAGATTAGACATGTCATCTTAATTTGTCAATCTAGACTTAATACCGTACGTATCTGTATACAGAGGTGGTATCTTTGCCCTTTCACACAGGTGAATAATTTTTTCTCATTTTAAATTTGCCAAGTCACAGTTTTATTACTGTAACAGTGTTCTTCAAATTGGCTCTATTTTAAATTCGCCAAAGATTAGGGCAAAAACTTAAAAGGGAAGCAAAAAAAAAAAACAAGAGGTCGATGGGCCACATCGCTCACCTGAGCAATGTGGCTAGGAAAAAAAGCATAAATCATTTTATTATTGAAAAGTTGAAACCCAATAGTGGTCCCAAACAATCCTTAAAAGGGAGAGGGTTGATCTGAACAAACTTGAATCTACACTAACTAAGGATGCTTGCATATTTCTTTGACTACCTGTAGCTTTATTGCCCTTTACATTTGAACTTACATTGTGGCCCCACCCTACCCCAAGGGATCATGACTTGAAAAAACTTGAATCTACACTACCTGAGAATGCTTCCATATAAATAGGACTAATCATGGCTTTGCTATTTTTGAAAAGAAGATTTTAAAAGATTTTTTCTACGTCTCTATGTAAAACTTGGATTCAATGTCGAGTCCCCGCCTTACCCCCAGGGGTCATGATTTGAACAAACTTGAATGTCAATTACCTGAGCATGCTTCCATAAAAATATGATCATTCGTGCCTTTGCCATTCCAGAGAAGAAGATTTTTAAAGAATTTTCTTATATATTTCTATGTAAAACTTTGATTGGCCATTGTGGCCCCGCCCTACCCCCGGGGGTCATGATTTGAACAAATTTGAATCTACACTACCTGAGGATGCTTCCCTATAAGTTTCATCTTTCCTGGCACAGTGGTTCTTGAGAAGAAGATTTTTCAAACATACCATCAAATTTTCACTATTTCTGAATTATCTCCCCTTGAATAAGGGTGTGGCCCTTCATTTGAACCAGCTTGAATCCCCTTCACCCAAGGATACTTTGTGGCAAGTTTGGTTGAAATTGGCTCAGTGGTTCTTGAGAAGAAGTCGAAAATGTGAAAAGTTAACAACAACAACAACGACAAAGACAGACAACGGACAAATTTTGATCAGAAAAGCTCACTTGAGCCTTCGGCTCAGGTGAGCTAATAAAATGGGGTAAAAATTTCCCTGTACGTAGTATTTTGTAAAACTCTTGAAGCTGCTTGAAAAACTTGCTGCAGATCTGCAGCTCTTTTTTCTGAAAAAATTGGGATGGCCGACCAGACAGCTAAAGTGCCATCTTTTGAAAAAAGTGTATACAGTGCTTTATAACGTTATAATGCCAACAAAAAAACAAGTCCCGACTAAAAAAACCCGTTTTACCGCCATCCCCCGCCCATCGCCATCCGCCAACGTATTTCAGGTACAAAACTTTCCATTATCGTTATAATCACCCCCGATAATTACCGCCAATAATGACAATAGTTGGTTTGTTTTTTTCAACAATCGGATCGGTAGGTCCGCGTTTTAATTAAATAAAATGAAAAACATTTATATCAGAATAAATAAATAACCTTTTACAAAAACTTTTTTGTGAACATGTTCAGAACTAATTAATATTAATCAGTAAATACCATTGGTCATCACATTGTTTGGTAAGTTTTAATACTTTTATTGATTTGACTCTACAACCTTATCTATATTCCAGATTTTGTCTGTAAAAATCTCATAGGTAGGATTTTTTTTATGGAGCATTTAATGACAATGGATTAAAAAGTGTATGAAATTGACGTAAGTATTGAACTTCACAATTAGTATCAATTTCACAGGTGTCATGTGCAATGGAGCGTAGCTAATCCCTGTCGGTTGTCTATGGTGCGTAAAATTCACGAGATGATCAAGCCATACTGTGTTTACAAACAGTAATTGGAGTTGTTACATAAGATCCAAGTTTCTAGGTGTTAAAAACTGAATACCATGTGTAGATATGGTCAAATTAAAGATGTGTTCAATATGGCAGATATGGTACGTTTTATTAGTTTCGAATACAATGACGCCAGACGTGGATTGGAAGTTTTGTCTAGTGATCCGATATTTGGCCTCTAGAACTTTGCATCAGAAAAAAAATATATTACGTTTTGTTTTTATTAAATAATAAAATAAAACAATCTACAATAAATATTAAAAAAGTAAACTTGTAACAAAATAAATAATTTAATAACATTACTAGTGAAAGAAACAATTTCTTCTGCTTCTAAATGCCTCATTGCATCCCCCGTTATAATGCCACCCCGGATATAACGCCAAAATTGCCGAGGTACAAATGTTGGCGGTAAAACGGGGGAACACTGTATTTCATATTACGAACAAAAAAATGAGCTATAGATCTGCAGCTACTTGAAAACAATCTTCATTTTATCTGGAGTCGGAAAAAGAACACCTGCTATTACTTACCATCCCTCTGCCATAACACCGACCACATCTGACATACCCTGAAGCCATGCAGTCATGACAGGGCTATATAAGAGAAAGGACAAGACAATGACTAACTTCAGGAATATATATATTCTACCTTAAACATTAGTATTATAACCCTTTTCACAAAAAATCTTAGAGGACTTAGACCAAAATTTCAACACTCAGTCCACTCTGTAATTTTTTATTATATCCCCCGCTTGAAAAGCGGGAGGGTATATAGTAATCGTTAATTCCGTCAGTCTGTACGTCTGTCCGTCCGTCTGTTACGCTTTGGGGTACCCAACTCTTATCCGCAACTCCTCTCATACCACTGCATGAAATTTGATGAAACTTTCACAGAATCTTTATTACAAATTGCCATTGTGCACCTCCTATTTTACTTTTTGATCCAACACATATTTTGGGTTTCCCAGCCACAGCAAAACATGGACTTTGCCATTATAACTATATGGAGGCGGGGGTATCATTTAGTGAGCTCATCGCTCACAGTACCTCTAGTTTAATATTTTTTTCCAAATATTGATTGAAAAATGTAATAACAAAATATTAATATAATGATGTAATACAATAGCCGTTAAGATATTTGTTGTAGAATGGGGATTTTTTTTTTAAGTCTTCTTTGTAAGATTTTTTGTGAAAAAAGCCTCAGGAAATTACATGTACATACATGTATACCACATTAAACATTAAGAAATTACCACAGCATGAAATTGCCAAAATTTAATACAGTAAACATTACACATTTACCACAGTTACTCGCAACTATAAATAAACGATTCAAATAAATCTGAGTTAATTTGATATATAGATTACAAGAAATTCTCTCAAATCAATGACAATCTTTTGTCATTTCCTTTATAGGTAAAATACTTAGTACACATAAGAATTATTAAGACAGCATTCATCATTTTATAAATACTAGATTACATAGGTTAAATTAAATTTGCTATGTTGAAAGCAAAGGAAACATATTCAACTGTTAATCTCCTCAGAAAAATCTTACTTTGACAGAGGCAGTGTGTGGCACCTCAAAATTTTGTTCTGAGTTCTGAAACATTGTCTGGGGGGACGCCTGTATGTCCCAGGGCCCTGGGGCTGGGCCATTTTGCGGACCATCTATTGGCTGGCCTGAGGAAAATTTAAAAATAGATTTTAATAAATGATTTGAAATCTTGTAAAATTTACCCCTGTCACTTTAAATACATAATATAAATTGATTTATACTCGAAAATACATGCATTGTTCAGACCAATTTTTATATCAGTGGACAATTCCAATTTTTTTAATCAGTGATTATTTTACCTCCTATGTTAAAGTCAAGTTATGTGAAAATGCCAATTTATCCAGACCTGAAACTTGTAAGGGACGTAACAAAGATACCATATACATAAACATGTATTTAACAAGGACATATGATTTGAAAATTAAAAACATTTACCATGCTGACAATAAATTTCAACTTAAAGTTTAGGGAAAAACTCCAGGAAAAATTTATGTTAATTCTGTTGCCTCTATGAAAGTGAGAGAGAATAATGAGAAAATCTGAGTGGGTCACCTTTAAAATCCTACCTGAGTAGGGTTCATATGCCCAGCAGGTGGATCTACCTTCTCCATAGGACTCCAGAGTATACTAAAAATAAACACAGAAGTCAATTCAAACAAGACACTTTAATTTTTTTTCTTGTACAGTAGAACAAGCGCCAAACATCATGAAACTTGACTTATCAAAGATGAGTTATTACCAATAAAATAAGCCATTTAATATGACTTCTGACAGAAAGCAGCTTACATGAAATGCACTAGTGGATATGAGGTCTGTAAATTTAAGATCCTCTGCGGCCCCTTTACCGTAGCAGCAGTGTTCTGCCACATAACCGAGGAGTGCCTCCCTAGCATCCTGTTCTGTAATGGTTGGGACACTGAAATAGGGAATTTGCAATCAAGGCTGATATCAAAACACAGATTATTTCCTGTATTAAGTTTTAAACACGTAAAAAAAAATTCAAAATCATACTTTAACTTTAATCACACACATATGTATTACATGTAATTACTTCAATTCTGCATAAAGCTTTTTCCACACAAGATTTTTTTTTTTTAATCAACATAGTTCAAGTTACTGTAGCATCAAATATAATTATGAGCATAGTGGACAACAAATTTTAAATGTTCATTTGTGGATCACTCTTACCCATAAATCTACATCACCATGATTTGGGGCATGGCCATCATTCTGTCAATTCATAGATTAATTCACTAAATCTTTGGGATTTAATAGCCATCCAGGAAATCACCCACAAGCATGGAAAGGTTTGGATGTTCACTAACTCCGAAACCCATCCCATCCCCTTCATTAAATAATTTTGTCAGTACATGTAAAATATGGTGACCTTCCCTGTGACTTTTCAATGACCTACTTTCATGTGACCTACTTTTTCATGACCTACTTTTCTGTGACCTACTTTTGAATGGCCTGTCTCTCCTCTGGTGGCTGCTGTTTTGTAACTTCATCATAGGATGGTGGAGGAAGAACATCTGAAGTAAATAAATTAATTTGCTGAAAATTTATCTGATAAAAAAACATCAAATCATTGAGTTTACCTTATTGGGCTCATAAGGAAAAAATTGTTATATAAATAAATACAATGTATTTTTTAAAGTGCAATTGGAAAAAAAAAATTTTTTTAGCTGAATGCAATACTAGTATGTATGCATGAATATGCCTAAATTCAGAATAAGGAAAAGGTGCTAGCGTCTCTATCAATTTAAAGTGGGAAAAAAATGAACCCAAAGTCTAAGAGTCTTATAAGCGTGGGATTTCATATTTTCATCATTTATACGAACTCTCATCATCTCAAGCCATATGGTCCAGAGTCCTCATTTAGCTTTTCTCCTACCCATGGCTGCTTGATTACATGAAATATCGTAATTTTGAACAATTACACATCTATGCTTTGTTGACATATTCATCAGATGAAAATAACTGTTTTGACCACAAAGAAATCAACAACTGACTTCAATTATAAACAAGGCATTCTCAATAAATTGTTATTGGGTATCATTCAAAAGGTTTGCTTTAAGTTTGTTTTATGACTATGCTTTACTTACACTGGTAAATGTTTTTGAAAATGAGCTGTGAAATATAGTATACTCTTCTCAGTAAACCATTGCCAGAATGCAAAAGGATTGTACATCTGTTTTAGTTAGATGGTAATGTAATAGATCTACTTTAACTTACGCGCACTAAATCCCACATTATTGTAGCCTCCTATACTGTCCATTTTCTCCAGGGGTGGGGCTGTAGGTGCCGTTTCTTTCTGGTTTGGGTCATCCATGACGTCTTCATCTGGCATCTCCCCAGTATACTTTGGAATAGACCCTGCAGGAGGGGGTGCTCCACCTGAGTATAAATTCACATTAAAGTAATATGCTACAAAACATTACAATGATAAAGTTCTGAAAAGTTCATACATTTATAATAACAAAGTCATAACTTTTAAATTTAAAATAACAAAGTAACAACTTTTAAATTATATGTCAGTCATTATACCTTTTCTGTAATCACTTTGGATGCCCATTTCAAGGGCATTTCAATATTTTCTTTGTATTTTCTTTGTATATGGTACCACTGCTTGATGGAGACCTCACCTTGTGGGGGATAAGCTCCAGCTGGTGGTGGTCCCCCTCCTTGGTATGCCCCTGCTGGTGGTCCTCCTCCTTGGTATGCCCCCGCCGGTGGTCCCCCTCCTTGATACCCTCCTCCAGGATACCCCCCTGCTTGCAGTCCACTTCCTGGATACCCCCCTTGTGGGGGATATCCTCCCTGTGGTGGGTACCCCCCTCCTTGTGGTTGTGCTCCATATCCCCCTTGGTTACTGAAAAGTAAAAACAAACTTCCTAAATAACTGTTAGCCACAGGTACATTATACTGGGGTATTATTAGTTACATAGTCTTTTAGTGACAGGGTATGGGATGATACCTGGTTAGTAAATTTTATACCTGGCGAGGCAGAGCCAAGTCAGGTATGAAATTTACTAACCGGGGGCCCGTTTTACAAAAGAACTTACAACTAAGACCAAAAACCTAAGATTATTGTAAAATTTTTCAAAGTTTATAATTCTCTTTGAAATTGTCTGTATAAAAACATCTTACCACATTCTTTTTAAAAAGTTTAAAATAATTTTCGATATAATGTTAATTAAAAAGTTATATGAATAATTAAACTTGGTCTTAAGTCGTAAGTCCTTTTGTAAAACGGGCCCCTGGTATCATCCCATACCCTGTCACTAAAAGACTATGTAACGAATTTACCCCACCGATGTAACATTTACGTTTTATCTGTAGTTTATAAAATAAATGGTTTTCTCTGCTAAATGCTTCATCACGCTTATACTGTGCTTATTATGACGTCACGTTTTTGTTTGTGATGTAATGCATCGACCGGGTATAGATTTACAACTGACCGGGTATAAGTAATCCACCGCCTTCACGTGACAGACTTCAACCAATCGTAAGCCAGGATTCCATGGAAAAATCTACAGAGGTGGGGTAAATGATTATACAATGAAACTTCTCCAAACCGGCCCCCCTGGAAACCGGTTCTCCCTGAACATCGGCCAAATTTTTTTGTCCCGGCAAAATTCTTAACATTTCTTTACACATAAACTCTCATAAAACCGGCCACCCCTGAAAACCGGACACCGGCCACTTTTCCAAGTACAAAAGTTAAGAAACATAGGAAATTTCCCCTCATCATACCGGCCACTTGATTGCAAGAAATTAATTGTCATTGGCCGGAGGGGTAAAAAGGACCGGCCGGAGGTGTGAAAAATAGCCTACCCACTAGAGAAAAACTGAAAATGGCTTCATAGTGTTTTAACCGTCTTGAAGGGGTAATCATCTTGCCAGACAACGTAATTGGCCGGTCTAAGTTGTGTACATAATTATGATTAACAATAATTAAACTTGAATTAATAAAATATCAAGCAATTAATAAATTTAAATCACAGAATGAATCAAGAAATTATCGCACGCCATATTGCATCATCTTTTTAAATACACATAAGCGGCCTTAAAATTTGTTACAGATACATAATGCTAAGAAAAAATATATTATATTAGTAAAATGTTTACCAAAATATACATTTTTAGGTCACCTGAGTAAACTCAGGTGACCTATTGCTATCCGTTTTCGTCCGTCGTCGTGCGACGTGCGTCGTCCGTCGTCCATCGTGTGTTAACATTTGAACATTTTCAGCTTCTTCTCTGCAACCACTGCACCAATTTGAACCATATTTGGCACAAAGCATCTATGGCTAAAGGGGAACAAAAATTGTGAATTTCATGATCCCTGCCCCCCTGGGGCCTGAGGGGTGGGGCCAAAACCACTAAAATTAATGCAATCTTTAAAAATCTTCTTCTTTACTCCTGGACATCAAGCAGTCAAACTGTTTGCATGATTGTAATCAGCATTGAGTCCTCTACCAAAATTGTGAAATGCATGGCCCCAGGGTCAGGGGTTCTAGTGCTAGGGCGGGGCTTAATAAGTATATAGTGAAAATGCATTATTTCTTTGAAAATCTTCTTCTCTGCTCCTGGGTATTATATAAACTAACTAAGTGCATAGTTATGATGAGCAAGAGTGCCTCAACAAAAATTGTGAATTTTATGGCCCCAGGGTCAGGGGTTCTGGTGTTAGGGTGGGGCTCTATTTATTATATGTAGTGAAAATACATGAATTCTTTGAAAATCTTCTTCTCTGCTCCTGGGTATTAAATAAACTAACCAAGTACATAGTTATGATGACCAAAAGTGTATCAGTCAAAATTGTGAATTTTATGGCCCCAGGGTCAAGGGTTCTGGTGTTGGGGGGGGGGGGGGGGGGTTCTATTGATTATATAGTGAAAATACATGAACTCTTTGATAATCTTGTTCTCGGCTCCTAGGTATTAAATAAACCAACTAAGTGCATGGTTATGATGAGGAAGAGTGCCTCAACAAAAATTGTGAATTTTATGGTCCCGGGGTCAGGGGTTCTGGTGTTAGGGCGGGGCTCTATAGATTACATATTAAAATACATGAATTCTTTGAAAATCTTCTACTCTGCTTCTAGGTATTGAATAAACTAACTTAGTGTATAGTTATGTTGAGCAAGAGTGCTTTTACAAAAATTGTGAATTTTATGGCCCCAGGGTCAAGGGTTCTGGTGTGGGGGGGGGGGGGGCTCTATTGATAACATAGTGAAAATACAATAATTCTTTGAAAATCTTCTTCTCTGCTCCATGGTATTAAATAAACTAACCAAATAAATAGTTATGATGAGCAAGAGTGCCTCAACAAAAATTGTGAATTTTATGGCCCCAGGGTCAAGGTTTCTGATGTTGAAGGGGGGGGGGCTCTATTAATTATATAGTGTAAATTCATGAACCCTTTGAAAACCTTCTCTGCTCCTAAGTATAAATTAAGCTAACTAAGTGCATAGTTATGATGATCAAGAGTGCCTCAAACAAAATTGTAAATTTAAGGGTCCAAAGGTCAGGGGTTCTGGTGTTGAGGAGGGGGGGGGGGGGCTCTATAGATTATATAGTAAAAATACATGAATTCTTTGAAAATCTTCTTCTCTGCTCCTAGGAATTAAATAGACTAACTAAGTACATAGTTATGATGGGCAAGAATGCCTCTTCTAAAATTATGAATTTTATGGCCCCAGAGTCAGGGGTTCTGATGTTAGGGCGGGGCTCTTTTGATTATATAGTGAAAATCCATTAAATCTTTGAAAATTTTCTTCTCTGTCTCTGGGTATGAAGCAGATTAACTACCTATATAGTCATGACGAGCAAGGGCCCTAATATTGCAGACTTGTGAATTTCAAGGACCCTGGGTCAGGAGTGGGGGGGGGGGCTCTACTTATTTACTGAAAATAAATTGTTTGAAATCTGCTCCTTTGTATTTATAAAACATTCATTTATTTTTTGATAGGCAATTTTAAGAGTGTCTTATTAAATTTGTGCAATGTGTGGACCTAGGGTAAGGGGTTTATTTCACAGTGTTAGGCGCACTACTGATTATTGCTGAATATTACTGATTAGTTGGAACGCATTTTTGTTCCCCTACCCTGCGTATGGATATTCAGTAACCAAGCTAAGCAACTGCTAAGTGTACTGTTATGATGATCAATGGTGCCTCTTTCAAAATTGTGAATGCCATATATCATCTGGCTTAAATTAAAACTTGAATCAAATTCAATAACTGGAAAGTTGATGCATAATGCTCAGGTGACCTATAAGGCCCGTGGGCCTCTTGTTTATTAAAATAACAGAAATATTGCTCAGCAATGTTTTAATTATATATACCTAAATTTCACTGAGGTACAATTTTTTTAATGACGTAAGCGATACATGGATGTATGCAGTTTACTGTATACAGTTAAGGTAAAGGGTCCTGGTTTATTTCTTCGCATATGATTAATAAAGTAACTTTCCATGATTTTTTTTCTCTTTTATTTTTTAACTTCTTTCTATAAAAACCAACACGTATGACGAATTTATCCTCAATAATATTAATTTATTTTTTAGACCTTAAGAATACATTACGTGTCTGCCGATAATTAATAATATGTTGACAGATAATTATAACAGACACCAATTATATATTTTTCCCAGCATCTGTCACATAATGGTTCTGCAATTCTTCAGTATGTTAGATTCTCGGGAAACCGGCCACCCCTCTAGTCCGGCCATTTTATTCAGTCCGGCAGCTGGCCGGTTTAGAGAAGTTTTACTGTATTAGGGTTTTCATTACTTTTTCCTATGGTACACATGATGAATGAGTGTAATAATATACAATTTGTGAAGAAAATGTCCAACAAGCCCTGGGGTTAAATATCGGGGGGTGGGTGTGTCCTGTCCACAAGTGCCTGTGATATTGGCTTACTAAGATGTAGACAATAATTTGTGTAAAACTGAAGAAAAAATGTCACATTGTGTGCTCAATAAACTATTTTAGAATGATAATCAATGTAAATAACATATTTAACTAGAACTGTCCAATAGGAACAAATACCCCCTCCCCTCGCTTTTTTCAGAGAAGCTGCCAATTCACAAATACTTTATGGATCTAGAGGTGTTCACATTTTTCTTACAAAAATTTGCAGTGAAAATATAATTAATTGCTCATTATATTTCTTAATGAATGAAACAAAGGTGCAACCAAATAAAACAACAATACTAATACATTTTACATTGTAATTCCATTGTAACATTTTCTTTTAATTTCTTCATTAAAAACATATATTGCAATTATATGTCATGACACTCTGCAAACTGATTGTTGAAAAAATCATATTATACAAAATCAAATTAACCTTGATAACTTTATATCAAATTCATTTTGAAAATAAAGAGCTGGTCATCCAGTAATGAAGTGCTTTGACAGAAAATAAATTACAATTAAGAGAATTAGAGAAGAGATATCTTTAATTCTTGTGCCAGCAGCCAAATTCCCAGAAGATAACACATGCTTGATAAGAGATGTCTTAACAACTTCCTACACCAAACTCATTAATTTTTCTTTAAATGGATGCATGTCCAGTCATTATTCCTAAGAGACAAATGAATTTACATTATCTTCTTTGCAAATGTAAAAACTGTTTTAAACACTTGATGATGTGTCTTTTTTTTTTAGTTTTAATGATTAGTTTTAAGCTGTAGTTCACATTTTTGTACAGATATTCTAGATTCTATGTCTCAAACCTTATACATGAGCCCAAAATGAACATGTCAATTAAATAAAAAATAAAACCTTAAAATGCAGAAAAATGAACAAATAAAGTTGAAAATTCCAGGTGCACACCTTCATATGGTCAATAATAAGTTTACAAATTTTCAGAAAAATCCTTGCAATACTTTCTAAGAAATGATCTGTACAAAACCACAAAATAAAAATGAAAAAACACCTGTAAAATTCAAATTAATCAAACAATCAAGATGAAAATACCAGGTGCACACCTTAATATGGTGAGTAATATGTGTACAAATTTGCAGACAAATCCTTCCAATAGTTTCTGAGTAATGGTCCGTACAAAATCTCATCTACAGACGGACAAACGGACATGGTGATTCCAATATAACCCCCCCCCCCAAACTTTGTTTGCAGGGGGTATAAAAATACAGTTGTGATATAAGAATGGCAAGGAAGAAACTATCAATTTATGAATCCCCTTGCTTTATATCAAATAAGGATATATTAACCCTTAAAAATATCTTTGTGGGGCCCTTACATGCAGTCCACTTATTTCTCACTATATTCAACCCAGATTTTCTTCAGTCTCAATAGCAAACTGTACACAGGTATTGTAAAAGGAAACTATGAGTAACAACAGTTTAATTAATTTATGTCATATCATGTTCACTCTGTCCAATTTGTTTTTTCATGGAGGGTAAAGGTGAAAGTAATTTTTTTTTTTGGTGGGGGAAGGGAATTCATTAACATACACATTGATAAACATTGAGAAAAAAAATCATTTACACCTATATAAATTCAACATGTTCAACCAGGTAGCATTTTAATTTTTGATACGTGCACATACATAATATTATACAAGATATGTTATAGGATATAAATTCACAGCAAGAGTCTAGAGAAAAAAGAGGTACCTGGATGCTTCTTCAGCATTGAACTTTGAATATTGAACTTCAGGCATCGTAATATAGGAGTGTGTTACAATTAATTATTACTCCAACTTTTCTTTTTATCATATATATCACAAGATGGGTTTTTCCATATACCGATTTAAATGGCATAATCTTAAATCAGGACTGGTTCGATTCTATAAATACTCTCTGGCTGAAAACCTTATATACCTATAAACTCTATGTTTATTTTAAATGTTGTACTGTAATGCTGTGATGAAGTTGAATGAGTATCATTACACAAAAAAAATGTGTCATCACTTAGATTATCATATTTCAATATTTTTGACATCATGATACATGTATATATTTATTTATTGAAACATGTATTACGTACTTTACTTAACGGATATAGCCTTAAAAAATAATTTTAAAAATCCCTCCTAATAATTATGTCTAAAATTTTAATAACAATTTTTGGGCGGAATATTAAAGACATATATCATTAATTCAATCTTCAAATGCAACATTTAAATGAAATATAATTTACAAAGTTCTTACGTTCTCAACATAATCCAAACACATTTTGTAAAATATATACATATAGTTTTAAAAATCATATGAATTCTAATTTACAAATCTTATTTTTTCAAAAAACTAATATTACTGTGAGCACTTTAAGCTCACAAAATGATACCCTAATTCCCACATGATTACAATGGCAATGTCCCTGTTTTGCTATATGAGAAACCGGAAATATTATTTGATATGTCTATAAGTACAACATGGTACAACCTTCAGGTTATTTACAAAGGTGCAGGAAAAAGAATATAAACAGCTTTTAGACTGTGCCCAAGGAGGTGTGGAATTGTGCAATATACAAAACAACTTAAGAAAAAAAAACTTTGGGAAGATATCAAAGTGTGATGTTTGCAATTAACATAAAACCACAGGATTTGGGTATGTTCACTATAAGTACATGCAGAATGTGACAGGAAAACATTTCACGACTTGATCAAAGAGTAATGTTCTCAATGTAAATTCACTAGCATTATGTATGTCTGTAGTACTTGGTTTATCATATTTATTATTGTTTCCTTCCATTTCCTTTTTTAAATTTTGTCGTACATGTATAAATATAATTTCTCAAAGAACTTTTTTATACATTAGGTAGAAGGTATCATATTTTTGCACATATAGACTCTACATTAAATTATATGCACAGCACAGCATTCACTAAACAGATTATTTCTGGCAACTCGTTTAATATGATTTTCACAAAATATACCTGATATATTATAGATTAGTATATTAATTATATTGTTTGGGTAAGCATGCTACAACAAACTTAATTACTGTGGTTTACTCTTGGTATCTTTTTTCATGCTTTACATGCAGAAATCTGATTTTGAGCAGGGTTACACCATGCAGTCTGTAGTTGAGATTAGAAGTCTATAGGTACATGTATATCCCATAACATACCTTAATAAAGGTGTTTTTTCAGACATTTTGTTTTCCTCTACACATGCACTTCCCTGTGCATCAGAATTATTTTTATCTTCCTAGTCATATGACAATCACATGACATGCAGTGTTGTTAATATGAATAATTATAGGTATGATTGTGTACTCTGGGGGTGGATCCAAAAATTATCACATGCACTTTTTTTCTTTTCTCCTTCTTTCCGTTATTTCGCAATATATAGCAGGCCTTTATGAAATTTTAAATGTGATGGTACTAAAAAAAATCAATTGTTCTGGGAAAAAAACCCATTGCTTTCATTTGCATATGATGCTTGCTTCATTACGATTATCCTAGACGGAAGTTGACCAGGCTGACCACTTCCGTTCACAGGTTTGTCTAAGGCAAATGTTTCTTGATTTATTATTATTTTAAGCTAACATACAAGTCTAAGAAGATGCATTTTATAATTTAGCATTGAGAAGAAATAAAAACATACCTCATCATGCTCCTGTTTTTACAATATTTAATAGTTTACATGGCCTAGAGCACTCGGGTTCACCGTTGGGTCGATTTTTAACTGGTACTCTGTATGCGATCGTCAGTCTGAGATGGAACCAGTAAATGGGTCAATTAAATCGAGTTATTTCCCTTTTCCCAGTTTCTCCCAATGTTTTGCTAGAGAAGAGAAAAGTTATTACGTTTGTACGATTTATAGATTGAATTCGTGTACGTGTGTACGATTTTTTAATCGTTTGTACGATATAGAAATTCGCTTGTACAATTAATAAAAAGTTTCATTTGTACGATTTAAGTTAACGTTAGAAATGTATGCTTTTATAAATAAATTCATGTGCAGTTACGGTTTTTTAATTGCTTGCACGATTTAAATTCGTTTGTACGATTCATAAATTTGCGTGTACGATTTTTTTTAATTATTTGTGTAATTTAGGAATTCGTTTGTACGATTTTTTGTGATCATATGTACGATTGAAAATAAAACCCATTTGTCCTCAGGTGGATCCTCCCTCAATAATGGTTCTTTCAGGTTTCCAAGGTTTCTTCCTTGCTTTTTTTCCAGCACGTCTGCAAACACAGATAACTTTGTTGTGTCTCAGTGTATAATTATCTTCTCTCTGTTAACATGGTTAAGGCTACTGAAGATGAAGACAGAATATATTCCAGGTTGGCTGGTCTACAACAAGGATCGCAGTTTTGGTCGTCCGTCATGCCCAATATGTTGTCATTGGAATCATTGCTGTCGTGCAACATCAGAAACCGGCTTACCTTTGTGCATGACTTTGAATTCCTCGAAAATTGATGTCAATGGTAATTGGAGCTTTGCTCCTGTGCTGTACAACCAATGCTGCTTAAGCTTCTGGGGATTGCTAGCCATTTTCTAAGGTATCCATGCACTTATCCGTCGCTCGATCCATCGATTCAATTGATGTCATTGGTACATCGTACACAAACAGAGGTCAAAGAATTCGTGGAAGTACGCCGTGAATGTATACCCATGCTTTGTATTTTCCCGGTAAATGTTCATCCAATTCTCTAGTTGATTATTACTGGTGTCACTAACATTCTGTTTATCTCCAGCGAATCATCATGGAACTTACGCAGGTACTTGACCGGTTTTTCTGAGAAAGATGGGATAATCTCTTCTCCTACCCTGAACTTCTCTGTGACTTTAATTTTCCCATTTTCAATACGAGTCTCCTAGACTTTGTTGGCTTGATCTCCATACGGGCTTAACCGATGATATCTTATATCCCCTTCAAGCCTCTAGGAGGGTCTTTGTGCTTATTGTTCCTGAACGCTCTGACAGTGTTGTCGCACACATACCTTTATTGACCTCTGCTCAGTTTCTCTTCTCAATTGACTTCACTATCAATTTCATGGCTGCAGAGAACAGAATTACTGATATCGTACAGCCCGTGACAATCCCAACTTCTATGTGCTGCCACGATTTTGTGAAGTTCTGAGTTATGACAAACTGTATTTGAAGCCTGCGTGTCAAAGTAACTCTTGAGCAGCACCCGTACCTGCCTGGCATATGGTAGTGCTGTAGTGTAAGTTGGACTAGCTTATGAGGCATTGAACTATAAGCATTAATTGGCTAGATCCAACCATATGACAACCAGTTCTCTTTTCATCTCTATAGCTTCCCATATAATCTCCGTTAAAACACTTGCTCTTACACCCGAGACCCCCTAGCACTCCTTCTTTCTGCACAGCTATGTCTCTGTACTTGTTAGACAACATATAGGTTGTCATTCCCTCGGCCAGAATAGCCAGGATTTTTTTTTCGATGTTCATCAGGGAAATAGATCGGGACTGCTTAAATGGCATTGAGTTTTCCTCCTTTGAAATGAAGCCTCCCTCGGTTTAGCGCCAACAGTAAGCTAACCACCCCCTCCTCCCCACAACTCTTAGATGTTTTCATAAACGTTGGGTTAGTCTCGGATAGTTTTTGTAAACTTTGTATGGGATTCTGTTTGGTCCTGGTGATGAAGCTGCTCTAGCCTCCTTCCTGAAGACATCTTTGACTTCTCGCAGCTTTGGTTTGGTTTCATCGAACAAATGATCCGGATTGTCAGGCTGTATCAGCCTTTTGAACTCTCCTAAATCTTCATCCCTCCTTGAATCGCTATGCATATCCTTCAAATATTGTTCGACATCCTCTCTTAATTCCCGCTGTTAGCTTTCCCGATCCTTTGCTGCCTAAAAACATTGATTTAAATGGGAATGGGTTGGCTGTTAATCGTGCTCTTGCTCTCGCTCGCTGCTTCCTTTTTCTCCTCAGTCTGTATGCCCTTCTCATAATTCTTAGCTTCTCTCTTATCCATAAAGCTCTTCCTTAATTCAGCTAAAGCAGGTCGTTCCCTCTCTGATGTTCTAAACCGTTTTGCCAAGTGTCACAGTTAGTCATCTCTCTGTGTCGCCTGATCTTATTCACTTCTCATCTTGGTTGCTGCTTTTCCTCCTTTCTAAATCTGTCCTCTCATACCTTATACATTATTGTTGCCATGCCTTCGATCTTTTTGTCTATTCCTCCTGTCAGAAATGCGTTTAGGATTACATCTATATCATTATCAAACCTCTCCCATTTTTCCATTTTGCTGCTAGCTGGCCACTTGATCTTCATGATCTTCGCTTTCCTCCCTGATTCTACTGGCTGCTTCCTGAGTTCGCGTGTCTGCTCTTCTGGTGTTACCTTTTTTCTTTGGATTCCTCTCTCGTTGACTTGCGCTTGGACGCTGTGGTCATTGTGGTTAGATTCCTGGACCTCCTCATCCGTCTCACCAGGTTGTCCTGTGCGCTGCGCGAGTCGCTGAATTGGGGGCGCATCACATCTTTCCTATGTATATATTCAGCCCCCGCTCGTTCTATAAAGTCTTTCCACAACAACATGAACAATATCTGCTCGAATTCAAACTCTCAGTCCTTGGTCGCCCCGCATGCGTTGTTTCCGTTACAACAGGAGAATATATTATATTCCTCCGATATTCATTATATTGTTCATGCTTACAAATTGAAGATGTATTTCATTTCTTTTTTTTATACATGTAACAAATATGAACGACCAGGAAATGATATTGTAAGCAATACTCGACAATATAGCTACATTGTATTTGACAATAGTCAGTACTCATCCTTTACTATTCGGAAATCATTCCTTTTTGCTTACTAGATAACATATTTTACTGTGTTCAAAAGTTCATTCGAGATTCAGGAAGATTTTCATCTCCTTTTCTTTTTGTCGTTCTCTATGTTAATCATTGATTTAACTTTGATCCTTTATAACGCGAGAATTTCATTTGTGATTATGTTTTAATTATTATGTTTATCATTACTATAACAATTATAACTTATATGTGGCAAGCATTGTTGTCATTTATTTATCATTAATGACATGCATCATTATAGACTTAATAACGATGAACCTTTCATAATGTCTTTAAAATACGTATATTATGTATATTTATATCATGATAACTTCATATTTTCACTACAACTGTAAAAAGTTCGTAAGACAATCATGTACTAAATTATGATAATTGTATATATAATACAGGGAAAGGTTTTTCTAAGTTGTAAGAACTTGTAACGAATCTTTTTCGATAAATTAAACAATAAATACGTTAAAACAATGAATCAGATGACTAGATATTTAACAAACTATACATCAAAAGTCTTTACTTAAAAATTCATTATGCAAATTTTGCATTGCACTGCTCAAAAGAGACAACTTCTATTCCTTGTCTGCGGTAGAATTCTAACATATGTCTTTGCCTCGCAGGATTGGCATTTCGTGCACTCGATCTAGCGATCGCGAGAAATAATCTTGGCCGTCTCCACAACCACCTTCTTTGCCCGTTTTGTATCTAGGATGCACCATTAACTCACACGTTATGACGTCATTTCCTGTAGAACTGAATGCTCTGGTTATTTGTCGCTGTAAGCGTTCCACTGTAATGTCCGAGCTCATTGTCTGCAATCCTACAAAGCTATCGGCTGACCTTAAATAAACAGAATGACGAAAATAAATGAAAAATAAATAAATAAACGAAAAATATAAATAAATAAATACATGCTATCATCCATAAAATGTTTTCCCAAATCCTTCTATAGTATACACGAATACATACGTATATCTATCTTCGTCCTGACTGTCCAGGATCTGGAGATAAGATTTATTGCGCCAAGAAGATATAACCCTTGGGTTGAAGGTTTTTTCCCTTCTGATAATGACACAAACGTCGTTAAGAAGTAATACGAAAATCATTTTTTTTTTTTTTTTGCATTTTGATTTATACTCTGCATATAAATATGATTCTTACAAATGACACAATATAAATATAAACAAATACGCGACATACAATGTATTTTTAAAGTTTCATTAAAAAACATCACAAGTGAAAAGTTCATGCATTAATATTACAGCACTGCTCAAACGAGACAACCTCTATTCCTTGTGAACAATAGAATTCTAACATGTCTTTGCCTCGCAATACCGACATTTCGTGTTCTCGCTCTGGCGATCGCGAGAAATCATCTGGGCCGTCCCCACAACCACCTTCCAATCCTGTTTTGTATCCAGGATGCACCATCAACTCGCACGTTATGACGTCATTTTCTACAGAACTGAATGCCCTTGTTATTTGTCGCTGTAAACGTTCTATTGTCATATCTGAACCCATCGTCTGCAATCCTACAAACTTATCGGTTGCCCTAAAAACAATAGTTAAAAAGAAATGAAGATATTCATAGTTTAAATTTGCCAATATTAACGCTGTTAATTTTAAAGTTAAGTGACAGTACGTACACAGTTTACAATTTGAAGGTAGTTGTCATGCTGAAAATTTTGTATTTAAAATAAAATAAAAAATAAATTAAAAAATTATTTCAATTAAAATTTACGCAATAAGAAATTTTGAACACAAGAAAATATTTATTTTTGCGAATAAAGACAAAGCAACAAGTTAGTAAAATATCTTGTAACTACTGAATTTGTAAATCGAATGAAAAAAATAAAATTTTAAAAACGCTTACCATATATTATTTTCCTTCATGACAATTTTCGCCTGTGCCGCTTGTTCAACAACTGTTTTAAAAAACGAGTCTAAATCTTTGACAGCGTCTGCTGCCCAGGAATACACGTGACCAGGTTCTAGGTCTTCATACGGGCATCTCGTACTCCGTACACCATTTTCCTTCATCACTGAGCCAAATATTTTACAAATGCCTACAATTTAATATTGAAGGTTAAAAAAATGGAATTTCATCTTCTTCAAACGGATGAAAGGACTTCGAAACTTTTTTTTTATCTTCCAAAAATCATCCTACTTATTCAAAACGAGTCTGCTGGTGAAATTTTTTTCTTGCGACTTGGCATACAAACAAATGAAAAATGTAATGTACCTGGTAAAAGATGAGCGTGTTGGTGCCCGTCTACATGACTTGGCTTTTGACCCATCAAAGTCTCAAAAAGGTCAAGTTGGCTCTGCATTTCACATTCCACCTTTAATGAAACTGAATAATTAAGAATTAAAGCAATACGAGCTGCAATCTTGGTGTCAGCATTTTTTTGGTTGCAAAATTGTAATTAACTACAGTACTGTATTTCAAAGTCAGAGAAATAGAATATTTGTGTAAACTTTCTTTGCTCATATTTGCTACGGAGGAACTATTTATAATCTTTGTTTGAAGGAAAATTACATTACTGTCGTCCTGTACAATATTGATTTCTTAAATAATCCTATACATTTAATTGTACAAAAGTTTTTCTTCTGAAACAGTTAAGTACTTTATTTTAGTCGAATTGATCATAAAGATTTAAATTACATCAATGTATTATCATAATAACACATTTTAACAGCGCAATAAAATTATCAAAAATGCAGCTCATATTGCTTTAAACTGTCGATTATCTATCTGTATTTAGTCATGATAGGTGAGAAAATATTACAAACATTTACTAGTATTTAAAGAGATATGACGTTAATTCGCTAAGCATTTTCCAGTGGGCCATTTTTCATATTTTTGTTTTGTCTTACAGGTTCTTGGGGGACGTAATTTTCTGTTTTCTACTGAACCGTCAAAGCAATTCTGACTTTCATGATTCGTTGATGAAAAGTACCCGCGACACGAATTCCATTAAAATTAAGCCACCCAAGATCAAATGATTCCACAGTAATTTAAGATTTTGTATTTATTTTTGTAACACTGTTACAGTAGTACTTGAATTACCTCCTTCAAATTTATTGTTCCATTCGCCAACGCCTCTGTAAATCCGAAGTTTCCAAGAAAGTGGCCTTTGTCGTCAGTTAATGTTGTACACATTTTCCCAACAGGATTCCCCTCTGTGATGTTTAAATGCATACCTTTACACAAACAAATAAAGCATAAATAAAACTTAATATTTACATTTCCAATAAATTCCCCCTATGATTCTTTACAAAAAAAAATACAGTCCATTTTCTCAAGAACTGCCACAAAAAAGCATAAATATCTCCATTGTAACGTCATAATACCGAACCTGGTGTCAAAAAATATAGTGAAAACTGTTTTGCTTTAAAAATGACAGTTGAATGGAGTAATTTTATCGAAACTTATCAGAAAAATAATGTAAATATAAGAAATGAATTTAATTTTTGAAGATTCATGAGGCATCGTAGTTCATAATCTCATGAATCTTCAAAAATTAAATTCATTTCTTAAATATACTACATGTAACCGCCACCCAGGAAAAATATTATACAATTATTGCTGTTTTTTGAGGTCAATACAATGATTTAGCCATCTGAGGAGTACAATATTCAACGAGCCCGAATGGCGAGGTGAATATTGTACTTCGAAGATGGATAAATCATTGTATTGACTATTGACCGAAAAAAAACCCAGCAATAATCGTTTTATTTAGTGTTGGCAACGAGTACCCGGTTAACCGGTTAACCATCGAACGATGCGAGTATCGGTTAGTAATACTGCTATTCGGTTACTCGGATAAAAATACATTTTTCATAGTAAATACGTTTAAAATAATTTTTTGTTATTTGTAAATGTATATTGACTTATTTCTTTAATTTAATTAACGTTAGGATTGCTCTAGTTGTTCACAAATAGGATCGATTTGTTTTGATTAGTTTAATTGATGACTTTAATTGCCGGGGGGTACACGTTTTGGAGACCTGAGTTCTAATTACCTCATTTAGACCCTTGTTAGTCAGAGGAGCACACTTTGACAAGATGCCGCAATAAACATCCAATTATAAAGCATGGAAATGTTGTTAAAGAACGGCTGACTCGAAATCTGTCCGATGCAATTTATGTGAATCGGAGTTGTATATACGGTTGGCTACAAATATGCTAAATCACAAAGACTGAAAAGTAATTCGATAACCAGTGACTTGCATGAAACTCACAAAAATAACCAGTAATTGCAAAGTGTTTCAGGGTATGTTAATTCTCCTCGATCACGACATATATCTTCTTCATGTGTTGATAAAATTATTTTCTTAAACAAAAACAAATTCCCCGTTTCAAGTGACATTTAAAATCAAATTCTTCGAAGATATTGTGTTTTTGGAGTTTGTATTTTGTAAATAAAGTTCATATATGTAACATTTATTATTTATTATTATCAATATGTAAAAGGATGAGATTGATGATAAATACGGAAACTATAACAAAAAATCATCCGAGTAACCGGGTACTCGATCGGAAGATTAAGCGAGTAACCGGTTAATAAAAATCGTCCGATTTGCCAACACTAGTTTTATTATATGATTCACTGATAAAATGATACGGTTTATTCCCACTTAGCCAACATTTTGAAAAAACCTATTCCAACATAGCCAACATTTTGATTTTAACACCCGAGTGACCAACAGGCTATAGTCTGTTTTTAGGTATGAGTATATATGGATTAACATCCAGTTAATAACTGAGAATTACTACCATTGAAATGTGTAAAACACATAAATCGAAATTAAAATTTTAATCAATATAATTATAAAAATTAATTGTAAAATTAAAGTTCCAGATTTTTTTTTAATAAATATACATGGAGTAAAATCTGATTTTTTAAAAAAAAAATTAAATACATGTATTAATAGAAAATTATAGAATTAATTTTATAAGAAATGAAATATTAAATGATATGAAAAAAAAGAAAAGTGAGAGAATTTTGAATAATATAATTAACATTTGAGATCAGAAATATTTATATGAGTATGTAAATATTTAATTATATATTGAGTTCCATAATATCCTCAAAACTAAACTTCTTTTGAATTCCTGTCATTTTGTTTTATTTGTATAGCAGATACTATGGAAAATGCCCAAGAATTATTTAATTTCAATTAAAAATATCAATGTTTGTACATTTTAAAACAGGTATGTTGCAGCATATTTTGTCATTTATTTTTAAAACAATTATTCTAAATATTATCAATGAATTGTGCATTTTTTATTTTATAAGAATTGCACCAAAATCTACATGTTTATATGGCATATCTGAGCTAAAATATAAAAAGGGATTAAGTGTATATAAATATACATGGTAAAATTAATGTGATTTATATTCAAATTTAAATTCTCATTAATTTTGAACTTGTAAAACCTAGTGTTCCTAGAGTTTAATTGACTTAATTTTTTTCCGTTCTCTAAATGTAAAGTCGAAAAATAAAAGGGTCATTGTTAAAAATTCTTGATAACTTAGCTTTGAAATGTGCATGATTATGTAATATACAAAAAAGCCCTATCTTTACATAAAGTAATTAGAAAGGTTTTTTTTTAAAATTTTGATTGTCTGATGTATTTTAAATAAATGCATCAAATTAAAATAGATTAAAATTAATAAATATTTTATTCACCTTAAAACAGACTATAGCCTACCTGTAATTAATTTCTTTTGTTCTCTACCTGTACCCCATTCCCACTTAGCCAACATAGATTTACCTGTATTTTTTCAAAATGTTGGCTAAGTGGGAAGACACCAATGATACAGCTCATTACTTGTTTGCATTTAGTTAAGTCCTTGCCAAAGACAAGACAAGAGAGAAGCAGAATTAAAATGTAAATAAACTTACCAGTCGTATCAATTTGAAATGGGTTTTTTTTTTATCAATTTTAGTTGCCATGAAAAAAATGTCAGTCTTTTTTATAGGATAGATTTTAAAGGAAGGAGTATTATCAGGGAAAACTGACAATTGTTCGTAAAACGTAAAAATTGTTGTTCGGTAAAAGTGTTGGAGGGGGTCCCTGCATCCCCTCTTACCACCCTCACCCGAAAATATATCGCTTATGTTTTGTTCACAAAAAAAGTTATAGTCGCTTAAATAGCTTTCCAAAACAATTTGTATCAACTTGGAATCTCCCGATCTATTTTTAGATCAGGAAATAAATCCTTGTATTTACCTGGAACGTCACGTACAGGTCAATACAACGTTGTATTTTTCTAACATAATTAGGTTTATCTCATATGGATAAGCCAGGTTATTTCGAGCACAACATTTGCGTATTATTTTTATTATGGGTCAAGAAGGATAACTCTAATTTTGGGTGCAACCAATTTAGCGTCATTGAGCATGCTCAACTTCAGCTTCCTTTTCCGTCATTCTCCGAAGGTGTAGGCCGGGAAAATTTTGGTGAAGAATCATATCTCGATCATCAGCAAATTAAGGAATGTATTTTCACAACAAGTGAACCATGTTACGAGTGAACAAGTCAAGGGCATCGAAGGGGAGGAGTCCATATGCAAGGACCAGATCTAGTGTAGCCATCGCGACTTCCGCAACGCAATCGCAAGACGTCAGAACGCCCATGCAGCCAGAGCCTCCAGTGGTAGTCCCCATACGTACATTAAGTGCGACTTCCACATCATCGGTCGCCGGAATTGCCTCTACTGCAGGACTGAGTTCATTGACAGCCCAGCAGACAAACCCTGAAGCCATTCCAGTATCTGTCGCTTCAGTTATTGATACAGTTGCATCCCAACAGTCAACAACTCTATCAGCTCCAACAGGTACAAGCAATTATGACATAGAAAAGCCTATGTCTTTTCATAGTGTTGTATCACCATTAGGGGCTCATGTCCCCCAAGCTATGAAAGATAAGATATGGAATAATGAATATGTTCAATTAAGTAAATTGTTGATCAAAGAACCAACATCAGAGGTTCAACATCAGGTTATATTTCAGGAGGGTTCGTTTCAAATCAAACCTAAACATAAAGAAGAAAAAATTCAAAGTATTTGTGGACGGATGCATTTTTAATATATGCATCAGTCTATTGCATCAAACATCAAACAGATGCTATGGGTTTATTTCGTTACATTGCCACCATCAGAAAAGCAGCTGAGAGGTCACCTAACAGTTTAGGTTGGAGGGAATATGATGTTCAGTTTAGACTTAAAAAGTCCATTGAGTCTGCTTTGAATTGGGGTTCAGTAGATGCAGAATTATGGCTCTTTTATATGCAGCCAGTTAATCAATCAAAGTCAGGTCTCAACCAACAAAAACAATTTAAGTGCTATTCATACAACTTTCAGGGCCTTTGCGAGAAACCTAATTGCAAGTATTTACATGTTTGTTTACAATGTAATGGGGCTCACCCTTCTATGAATTGCAGGTTTGGCCACAACATCGTCAGAAGCCAACCTAATCTCCCTGCCCAACAAGTCCAATACAGGCCTAGATTCCCTCAACAGCGCCCACGTCAGAAATTCATGTACTAGTAATTTATCAAATAGATTATGGGACCTGGGTAATACCCCTGTAAAAGTCAACAATCTGCTATCACTTTTGCATCATTATCCAGATAAAAATGTGGCACATTTATTAGCTAATGGTTTTAGAAAAGGTTTTTCATTACAATATCAGGGATGTAGGAAAAATGTTGAATACAAGAATATGAAATCTGCTTCAGAACAGAGTGCAGAATTGGGAAAGAAAATAGAGAAAGAAATTCAGTTAGGGCGTATATTAGGTCCTTTTCCTTCATTACCTATTACAAATTTACGTTGTAGTCCTGTCGGTTTATTACCAAAGAAACAGGGAGGGTGGCGCATGATAACAAATCTTTCGTATCCACTTGGCCAAAGTGTCAATGATTTCATAGATCAACAAGATTGCTCAGTTAAGTATGCCTCATTTGACAAGGCTTTAGATATTATTCAACAGAAAGGTCAGGGAGCCCTTATGGCTAAAATGGATATATCGAGTGCTTTTAGGCTTTTACCCATAGCTCCAGAAGATTTTTGTTTACTGGGTTTCAAGTTTCAAGATTCTTATTACATTGACAAGTGTCTGCCCATGGGCTGCTCAGTTTCTTGCTCCTTATTTGAAAAATTTTCATCCTTTCTACACTGGGAATTGGAACATAGGTCAGGTCTAGACAGCATTGTGCATTATTTAGATGACTTTTTCTTTGTAGGAGTTGCAGGTGTAGAAGAATGTAGGCAATTAATGGATCAGTTTGAAGAATTGTGTCAGTATGTAGGTGTTCCATTGGCTAATGAGAAAACAGAAGGACCTTGTACTAGGTTGTCATTTTTAGGTTTGGGTATAGATTCAATAGCTAGAACAGTTTTTGTTCCACAGGATAAAGTTTCTGAATTGTTAGGGAAAATTGAGTTTGTATTAAGAAGTAAGAAAGTAACAAAAAAGGAAATGGAATCACTTTTAGGTTCACTGGCCTTTGTAACGAAAGCCCTTCCTGCTGGCAGGGCATTTTGTCGTAGGTTGTATGGGGCACTTGTAGGTGTATGCAAATCTTTTCATTTAATTAGAGTTTCAAAAGAAATTAGACTTGACCTTGAAATGTGGATAGAATTCCTTACAAAATTTAATGGTTTATCTCCCTTTCCGTCATTAATTTGGCTTGATAATGAGACACTAGAGTTTTACACAGATAGTTCTGGCTCTCATGGCTGCGGGGTGTTGTATGGTGATAAATGGAGTTTCATGGCCTGGCCAGAGAATTGGTCCTCAGAGATAAGAAAGGACATTACCTTGCTAGAATTTATACCAATCTTACTGGGTATTTACATTTGGGGTGTAGAGTTGTCTTCTCAAAAACTTTTGCTTCATGTGGATAACATGTCCCTTGTTCACATAGTAAATAATAAGACATCAAAAAACCCAAAAGTTATGATTTTGTTGAGGGCATTGGTATTATTCACACTGCAGCGTAATATTCAGTTAAAGTGTCAACATATACCTGGTGCAAAAATAGTAAGGCAGATGCTATTTCTCGTTTGCAGTGGTCGCGGTTTCGTCAACTAGCACCTGGGGCTCAACAGTATCCTTGTCAAGTTCCTACACAATTTTGGGAGATTATCAGTCAACTGTAAATTCCCTTCTTGATGCAAGCCTTTCAGTAAATACAAGCAAAGTGTATAAGCAGGGCTTGCAAGCATTCTACAGGTTCCGGTCAGAGACATCATTTGAGCAAGTATGGCCACCCCCTATCGATCATATAATTAATTTCATCGCATACATGTCTGAAAACGGGTGTTCATTTTCTACTGTCAAGTCTTACTTGGCAGGTATAAGTTTTTCTATTAATGTACATGGTTGGTTTAATCCCATAGATTCCTTTTTAGTTAGGAAGTTGTTGGCAGGTTACAAAAAATCGAAAGTAGTTGCAGACACCAGAAGACCTATAACACTTCAGCTGTTGCAAAGTATCCTACTCATATTGCCAAATGTAACATTTTCATCCTATGAATCCGAATTATTCAAATCAGCCTTCGTATTAGCATTTTTTGCTTTGTTAAGAGTTAGCGAGGTAGTGGCTTTGGAAGAGAACTGTATTCAAATGTTGGAATCAGAAATTTTTGTACACATTAAAAGCTCTAAAACTGATCAATTAGGCATGGGGATGTCTGTTAGAATTAATAAGGATCAGGATTCTGCAATTTTATTCTCCACTTTACAAGGTTTTCAAAAAATGCGACAAAAAACACAGGGTAGCCAATTCTTGGTCCATTTTAACTCCAAACCAATAACTCAATATCAATTTTCAGCTATGCTGAACAAATGTTTAAAATTTCTCAATATTCAAACAGCATCCTTCAAATCACATTCTTTCAGAATTGGGGGAGCCACACAGCTATATATTAGGGGTCTTACTGAAACACAAATTAAAGAAAGGGGGAGATGGAATTCGTCAGCTTATAAATCTTACATAAGACCTATTGTGTGAATATATCCAATACAGAACATTTTCAATTGGTAATATTTTCAGAATGTATTTGGATTGTTGGATCCTCTATTATACACTGGGCACAGAAATATGCAGCTGATAACATGAACCAGAACTTGAGTCTGTTCTCACATGAACTTGTTTGGAAAGGAGTTAGAGGAATGGTTTGGGACCAGATATATCCTACAATTAAATCTTTACTTCAAAAATATAAATCTCCAGCATTTCTTATCTTACATTGCGGAGGTAATGACATAGGCAATCCTTACAGTACACTATTGGGTACACAAAAGTACATGAAATACATTGTTGTTAAGCTACATGAATTGTTACCAAAAACTGTAATTGTATGGTCCCACATATTACCAAGGAGAAATTGGATACACTCTTTATCCAATTCTGAGGGCGAAAAATGCAGAAGAAGGATTAATAGTTCTTTGGCAACATTTGTTTTAAAAATGGGGGGTGCTTCAATCAAATATCCTGACATAGTAGATAGTCATAAAAGTTTATTCAGAAGTGATGGGGTGCACTTATCTGACCTTGGTAATAGTATATTTGTAAATTCATTAAAAAATGCGATAGGGCAGTTCACAGAAACTTCAGATATGTTGTATCCTTCTGTCCTTTAGTTGCTTGTCATGTGCCGCAGCGATGATTTGTACATATGAATTTGACTGATGTTGAATATTGATCTGATTTGATATATGAATTTGATGTTGTTGATAGAATATTGATTTGATTTGATGTAACAAGGGGCAAAATTGGCCACCTTCACTTGGTATTGATGGCGGATGTTCCATGGGATGCGATCTCATCGCATCTCATGGAACATTTGGCAGAATTTTGCATAGAATACCATCTCCGGGGGGCACTGTTTTTTCCAGGTCCCTCGGGCCAAGATGGTAGTTCTACTGCTTGTGTATATGTTTGTGTGTATGCTGCCATATCTTTGTATGATCGGCGCATAATTTGTTATTGATATTATTTGAATTATTTGCAATAAACGGCCATGACAAGCTCGCCAAACAATAAGTATAGTTTCTCATAATTATCCAAAAGAATTACATGTATGAACTTCCATGCGTTATGCACTATCTACGCATAGATTTACATGTAGGTTATAGGTACATTCCTATTTAGGTTAATATACAGTCTCGAAATAATTAGGTTTATCTCATATGGATAAGCCAGGTTATTTCGAGCACAACATTTGCGTATTATTTTTATTATGAAGGATAACTCTAATTTTGGGTGCAACCAATTTAGCGTCATTGAGCATGCTCAACTTCAGCTTCCTTTTCCGTCATTCTCCGAAGGTGTAGGCCGGGAAAATTTTGGTGAAGAATCCCCACCCTCCCTGCCCATATTTATAGTAAACATGATGGTGGCATATAAATTGAAACAGATTTGATTATTAATTAATGTTAAAACTATTCGTATTTAAGGTGTAATTTTGAATTCGTGTTTTTCAAAGAAAAGGTTCTTTCGTTCTGCTAATTTCTCTTTTCAGCGTCATGGCCAAAGTTTCATGGAGACGGTCTCATTCTCGATGTTTGGTCCGGTGACAAGCCTGTTAAAGACTTTGATGAACAATATATTGCTTGATGGCAGAATTTTGCATAGAATACCATCTCCGGGGGGCACTGTTTTTTCCAGGTCCCTCGGGCCAAGATGGTAGTTCTACTGCTTGTGTATATGTTTGTGTGTATGTTGCAATATCTTTGTATGATCGGCGCATAATTTGTTATTGATATTATTTGAATTATTTGCAATAAACGGCCATGACAAGCTCGCCAAACAATAAGTATAGTTTCTCATAATTATCCAAAAGAATTACATGTATGAACTTCCATGCTTTATGCACTATCTGCGCATAGATTTACATGTAGGTTATAGGTACATTCCTATTTAGGTTAATATACAGTCTCGAAATAATTGGATCTCAGCCAATCAGAGAGGTGGAAATTATTCAATCATATAATAAAAATGCTTTATCTGACCAATACAAGCATAAATAAAACTAATTATATACTAATCCCCACCTCAGGCAAAATTGGAAATGCCGATAGATCACCCATTTCATTAATTAGATAATTTACAGACATTGCACTTTCCATGACAATATTACCTCCTTTTAAGAAAGGCATTAATTAATTATATCTATTTATTTGATATTACTGATGCTGAAACAAATTTTCACTTGCGTCCTTTAGTATACGCTACTGTTTCTTCATTTTCAATCTGACTAAAATAAAACATTCGTTAGGATCCGAAATTCAGCAATGCACTTGCAACTGTCCAAAGCACTATTATAATTTCATTGCTTAACAAAGACCTGGTTTCAATTCGATTGGGTCAAATTTTAGTTCTTTGTTGTTAAATACTGTCCAGGGTTAGGTTTTATAAAACAAATAGGTCTGCAAGAATGCTACGTAGCAAAAAGTAATCTATATTACAAATACTGTGGACTTATATATGAATGTTCTAGAGTTGACTGGACGGACGGGTTTACGTTTTGTTGTTTTGGTGTTTAAATGTCCCATGGATTCAAAACCTCCATAAAAAACACCCAGTAATTAAACGTGAAATTTAATTTCGCATAAACCAAATATTTTTTTTCTCAAAATCATAATTTTACGGCCACAATATTAATTGAGCTATTTTACTGCTAATACCTAATGCAGATATATGCATGTTGCCATTCGTCATGCTGTTATAAAATTTTGCTGCACTGAAATTTGTTTTCAATGCATAGTTATTTTTATACCCCCCGCTTGAAAAGTGGAAGGTATACTGTAATTGGTATGTCCGTCCGTCTGTCTGTTACGCTTTAGGGTACCCATCTCTTATCCGCAACTCCTCCTATACCACTGAGTGAAACTTAATGAAACTTTCAAAGAATCTTTATTACATACTGTATTGCCATTGTGCACCTACTATTTTACTTTTTGATCCAACACATATTTTGGGTTTCCCGGCCACAGCAAATCATAGACTTTTCCATTATAATCATATGGGGGCGGGGGTATCATTTAGTGAGCTCATTGCTCACAGTACCTCTAGTTTTCATCTCATTTTATGGAAATCTGCCCGCCGTATCAAAGCCCTTATCAGGTCACCAGGTCACGTGATCCTCACGTCAACCTGGCCAGTGTTAGCTTGATGACGCGGTCTCTAAATATAGAATGTATCGTACCTGTCGGCATGCCCACTTCCTTGGCGCGCCTAGCCCCATCTTCTGCTGCCACGCCATTTACCATCATTGTCACCCCACTGATTGCCCCCTCCTGGAAACACTCCACCATACCTTTGTTACGCACAACACTATAACCGAAATCATCGGCGTTAATGACGAGGAGTTTCCGCATATCGACTCTCTTATCATCACTTGGACTTTGTAGCATGTACGGAAGCCGAGAAGATGTAACTGATGTATAACGATAGCACGAATCAAAAATCTAAATTTTCATCTGTTCATTGTCATTTGATATGTTTTAATTAATGTTTGGACTGAGTTTTTTTTAACAATTATGTGCGATCACAAATTAATTCCTACAATAGCATGTAGAGTTTATAACTCAATTATTTATAAGCAGTTTATTAAAGTTATAATATGGACAATTAAATGAAAAGAGGAGATGTGACCTTTGTGTAAACCTAGATAAAAAACATCATTCAGAACAATTAATCCATATCTTATAGTGTACGGCAATTGAAACGAGCTTCGACTTTAATGTTTTTCAAATGATGCTTTTAATTTAGTTCGCGGACGAAGCTCTAATGACATATCAAATCCTTGTGTGTTTATTGGGATGGATGGATTTTTTTCCATACAATCGTCCGATTGTTGAACTGTTATACGAATACTTCGAGATAATATCCAAGGATAGGATGAGAGATGTCGATTATATTTAAAGTGAAAATGATATGCAGATTCCATCATCGTCAAAAGACAAGGGTTTTCGGTCCACGGAGGACAAAATCTTGTAAATTTTTGGGCAAGTCCATAATGTAAGATCAGATTATTCAATAAGAATTTAGAGAATAAATTCTCCTGATGAAGCAACTTTAACAGCAGACCTTATCGTTGACAAAAATGGTCTTCACACAAAATCATAAAGATTGACCAAAATAATGACAGTTGAAAACATTAAAAATACTCCAGCCTTGACGATTTTTGTGTCGTTTGTTCCCTTCAGTTCTTTATTATAATGTGAATCATATGCAGTACCAATTTTGCTGCACCAAT
The DNA here is from genome assembly GCF_032062105.1 of Saccostrea cuccullata. Lineage (NCBI taxonomy): Eukaryota > Metazoa > Mollusca > Bivalvia > Ostreida > Ostreidae > Saccostrea > Saccostrea cuccullata. The sequence continues at coordinate 694,199 of NW_026938715.1, forward strand.
TAATGCGCATTTCCACAAATTATGTATCTTCAGTGATTACAAAAAAAACTGAGAACAACTGAAAAAAGGATTTCAAAGACTGGAACCAAGATCGTCAAAGGATCAGAGCTATATACACGAGAGAGAGGGAAAGAGGTAATCCTTAATTCTAAAATTAATTACTAAATTTCACAACAGAAATGAATAAATTACTATATTTTTAAGCTAGTGCCGAAGTACTTAGCTAATGAGCTGTAGAAACCATTAGAGTAGGGACTGACAGTTCTGTATGACACTTTTTTAAAGAAAAAAAAAATCCTCGATTAAAAAATTTATTAGTCCATGTATAATATTTCGCAGACACTAATTTGCCATTAAACAATAAGCAAAATAACATCTGGTTTTTATGAGAAGGCAATGGAAATGCAAATGGACATTTTATCAACATGTTGCAAATTTTATTGTCAATATAATGACCTTGTATTTAAATATACTATCTATCATACAGTAAAATGATGACATTATTCAAACAAGTGAAGAGGGCTTTTTTTTACACTGAATTGCAACACATAAATGTTTTCGTTCAAATACCTTTGACTACAGAATATTATTATAACCCCCCCCCCCCCGCTTGGAAAGCGGGAGGGTATATTTTAATCGTTATGTACGTCCGTCCGTCCGTCTGTAACGCTTTGGGGTACCCATCTCTTATCCGCAACTCCTCCTATAACACGGAATAAAATTTGATGAAACTTTCACAGAATCTTTTTTACATATTGCCATTGTGCACCTCCTATTTTATTTTTCGATCCGACACATATTTTGGGTTTACCACAACAAAAGATGGATACTCCTGTTATATTCATATGGGAGGCGGGGGGTATCATTTAGTGAGCTCATTGCTCACAGTACCTCTAGTTTGAATATACTATACACATACTTTCTACAGACTGTGGACAAAAGTATCGGAACGATTTACGACGTCGTGTAATATTTGGAAAATACTCGCGTTTGATTGGATGCTCAAAATAGCCAGATTACGTAACAACTAATAAAAATAAATTACATCATTTGAAAGATGAGACAATTTTGCATTTACCTGACAAAAATAAAGCTTATTTATTAAAACTTACCTTAATATTTTGTGATGTATCCTTTGGCCCTACGTACCGCGGCGATTCTCGAGGGGAGAGATCGATATAAATTTTGAATTGTTACGCAGTCAAAACTTGTCCAAATCGAAAATATTTTATTATATAATTGTTCCACAGAAGTAATTTCATGCATGGATTGTTCTATTCTTCTTTTAATCTTTAACCATAAATTTTCTATGATGTTAATATCGGGGCTTTGTGCTGGCCACTCCATTGTATTGATATGGTTGTTTTCCATAAAAGCTTTCGTTGCCCTAGAACGATGAACTGGCGCATTATCATCTTGAAAAACGTATCTATTGTCTGGAAAGTGTCTTGCTATCACTGGCCATAGATTGTCATCTATAATTCGAATATATTTATCTGAATTTATGTTTCCCTCCACACGTGTTAATGTCCCGACGCCATGATAGGTTATGCAACCCCAAACCATTACGGAAAGTTTTTTGTTTTTTATTGGTGAAATGCATTCTGGTCTAAATGCCTCATCACTTTTTCTCCAGATATAAACTTTATTGTCACTGCCAATAACAACTTGACTCTCGTCTGAAAAAATTACCTTTTTCCAGTCATCTTCTGTCCATGTTGATTTCGCACGACACCATGCTACTCTCCGCTGTCTGTTTACTGGGGAAATCCTTATTTTTTTCTTACAAACACAGCGATGATATTTTTGATTCTTCAAAAATCGCCACACTGTCTTTTTTGACACATTTCTGTTTTCATTGTTGTTGAATGTTTCCGTCAAATCAGCCAGCGGAGTTTTCCTGTTAGTTTTCACTTCTCGCAAAATTTTTCTCCCGTCACGATCGCTCAAACTTTTTTTCCTACCTGTTTTCGGGGCAGTTTTTACAGTTCCTCGTTCACAAAAATTTTTATAAATTCGATGCACAGTTGTTTTAGACATTTTAAGCATATCTGCAACTTTTTGAAAAGAATTTCCATTTTGAACTAATAAAACAACGGATTTTTTAAGACAATCCGATGCATAATGACGATTCTCAGCCATGATTTTTGGGGACAGATTTTACTTACTTTTAGGTTGCAGACGATAAATAATGACGTAGTTAATGTAAACAGGAAGTAGTCATCAACCTAAAAATACACAAGGTGTAGCAACAAATCGTGTCTACACCGAAAATGCCAGCTATAAATAACGCGAACATGTGCATCAATAAATAAACTAACGTAAATCGTTCCGATACTTTTGTCCACAGTCTGTACATTGATAAAGATAATGCAAAATTTTTTTCATTATCAACTGCTTTTCGACTATCAGTCAAATGCGGGTTTACAGTATGTAAATAAAACCCTTTGTTACTTGAATTATTTAATTACAAAGATTTTTTTTCAACTTTCACAGTCATTATAAATGCATTTTAATAGTTTGCAAGTCCATGGATGTTAAAATAAAAAAAATATCAAATTCATATATAGTCTAGTTTGTATTACGTTTGCAGTGTTTAACTCTTATCATAAACACAAAGGAATATACAATGGCATGTGAAATATTACACAGTGACACAATCAAATCAAGAAACGGGCTTCTAAACGAAGGTTTGACAATGGTAAGAAATTGTATAAGAATCAGTGGAATGGATGGAATAACTGTGGTCAAAATAGCACATCGTAACATTTTGAATGCCCTCATCTTCCATTTTCTCTGCTTGCCAACTGACACTGCTCTTGAGTTGTGGTTAGGTCTTTTGGTACCATCGCCGGAGATACAGGTAAAGAGGTTATGAGTCCGATATCCTCTAATTGATTTCTGCTGCCTATCTGATGTTTTAAGAGAAATAACATTTGTAACATTCCTTTTATTTTTCGATGATGAGCCATCAGTGTTCTCTTTCTTTGTGTCTGCTTGGGTGGTTTTCGGAGAAAGGACACTGCTTCTTAAAGAATTAATTTTTTTCGCAAGATAAACATAAATGCCAAATATAAAAAGCAGTTCTACGGAGAAAAGTGTGCGAATAATTCCCAAGATAATTTCCGTCTTTTCTCCAAACTGTTCTTCTGGACTACACGTATAGGACGGTCTGCCAAATATTGATACGAAGGGTAAGAAAATCAAACAAGAAGTCGTCAAGGATAATCCAAGAAAAATTATTCGACTTTTCCTTGTGATCAATTGATGAAAGATTCTGTTGAGTGAAGGATTGATAGCACAAAACCTTTCAACACACAGGTAAAGAAGATGTGTGATTACGTTATGTCTCCCAACGATGAATAGAGAGAAAAATATGGAGCAAACATACTGGGAATCCTGTCTCCAAAAGACCAACACGAGATAAAAGACATCGGTGAAAAGCTCACTCAGAGAAATGATGGTGAATATGAAATTCTGATTATGCTTTCGTAATTCTCGATTTTTCTGCATAAAAATCACACCAGCGAAATTAAAAATAATCGCAAGAGTCATTATAGTTCCGATCGTTGGATAGATGATCTTCCCAGTTTCTCCCAGAGGGTCAACAAAAGTAAAATTCAGTAAAACCATGTCGGTTCTTGAACTTCTATAACGCCATGTCAGTTTTAGCAATTCTGCAAAGCTATTTCAGGACTAAGGCAATTCTTTCCTTCCTCATAACAAATGGCCTATATGAAAATTTGTTTCATTTACATGGCTAATTTAAAGCAGTATAAATGTTGAATTATCGATTTTTTTGCAAGTTAATGTTCATCCCTCACTATAATGGAACATTGCAAAAAGCATTGACCTTAGCAGTCGATATTAAAACCTGCTTTATGAATATGAAGATATTGAATTGATAATTGCTCAGAAAACCTTTAATGAATAGTGGTTTAATATATAGGTATGGTGTTAGAAGCGGTAATATGATTTACCGGTATGCAATCAACACAGGAAAAGATGGATTGGAGGCAGAATATCATACTTTATATTAAAACACTTCATTTGTAAAGGGTAGTGTCTTTTTTCAATCTCATTTTCTGAAAGAAACATATAAGGAAGGAAAACTACAAGATTTGGCCTACGTGTAAATGGAAGGGTTTGAGGGTAGGATGGAATCCGTTTCCTTTCCCATCAACGTTGAATGTGCTTTGAAATGTTTAATATTCATTTTTTAGATACTCGGTAACCGTTAAACTAAATATTTTTAGCAAAAGAACTTCCGTATATTTTCCTTCTGTAAAAGTAAGCTGAAAGTTCGAAAGTCAGTGCCTCTCGCAGGAATCAGGAAGAATCATGCATATGTTGGACGATCTTCTAGTCCATAATCTTCAAAACGTGAATTAACTTGAATTAAATGATAATTCTTAGAATTTCAAGGTTTATTTCAATGACGTTTTCAAAACAAACAGCTTAAGAATAAAGTTCGTTTGAATTTTCCCCTTTCAAATTCGAAGTTTAATTGTCCAATGCATTGTATATTTCTTCGATATCTTACTACATGTAGATGAGTTGAATATTAGATGGAATATTTTGGAAGAATTATTTCTTCAAAAAAGAAATTTTTTGAAAAAAATATTTTTATATAATTATTAATCATTTAAAAACCTACTTACGAATCTTGTTCTCTTTTGTTACCAAGCAAAAACATTTATTACACAAAAAGAAAAAAAGTCAAATATTTTTATGGGAAGAGTTTGAAAGTCAGTCAAACCTTCATCTGTCATTTTACTTACCAGGGATATGTACGAGACAGCTAATGTAAATATTTCCAAGTATTTCTATGACGTTTGGGATATATACCTCATCTATGATAAACACAGATCAGCCTGATTTTACTGCATCTGTAACGGTCTCTGTCAGTCAGGATTATCGTTCCTTATTATACAAAAAATACGTGCTTTCATTGCAAAAGTTTCATATCAATTCTTTTTTATATATGGTACATCAAAGAACAATTGATATTTAGGCAAAATAAAGTGAAATTTGATTTCTCTTCATTTTTTGGTACTGAATAAGGGTACAAATGTCAATCTTTCACAAGACCCTTTATAAATTTGATTTACTTCAGTAGCTTGCCTTGGAGGTTGTAGAGTTTCATGATTTTGTCATCACCACATGTCCAGATTTCTTCATCACTGAGACAGGTAACACTGTATAGTTCTTTATAAAATTTCAAAGACTCATAATCACATTGTTTTATTGTTTTACTTAAAATATACACTCCTGTGAAAAAGATTTGAAATTTAATCTTTTTTATATGTCAATAAGAAAAAATATAATTATGCTAGTAGTTACCGTTATTGGTTGAGGAGCAGACATGGAAATGGTTTAAAAAATATATTGTCAGATTGGTGGTGATTTTTAAATTTGAAATCAGAATCGTAATTGATTTTTAAAATGAATATGCAGATCATTATGGCATTTTCAATTATTAATAGGCACTCGTTTTTGTTCCAAATTAATAATTTTGGACAGTTTTCTGACAAAGAGTACAGTACTTTTCTATAGAGTAAATAAAAGTGATCATATTATGTATATTCGTAGGATCATATTACCTAGACACACTGTATACGTTTGTTTCAGATTGTAGTATAATGATAATTGATCAAAAGCAATGATGTTTATTTAAAATATAGAAATTTTAGACGTTAATGGTTATATAAGATGTGTATCTACGACTCTTGATCCCTTTTTCTTTAAAAAAAAAAAACCCGGCCATGAAAGCTGGGATTTAAAAAGAAAAATATTTTTTAGAATGTGACATAACTAATATTTTAATTTAAAACATCTCACCAGCACACATAATTGAGTAAAAATAGGTGAGTTCAAAAGTGTTTGGCATTGAAATATCAATTAGATTCTAACGTATTTATAGAGATGTTTGACATAGGAGCAAGAAATTAATAACATTTTCAGAGAGAATGATTATTTGTTTTAAAACAATAAAAAATCAGAAGAAGACCCTGTTGTCATAGCAACATTACCACATCTTGAAGATGCTGGAATTTTCAACAAATGAAAAAAAAGTTGGAATGTTTATAAATCAGAATGAAAAAAATCCTAATTTTTTTTTTATGACTATGAGCATTTCTTCTCGATTCAATGTTTTCATATGGTGTAGATCACTTATGGCAATTTTAATACGCAATATAATATACTTTCATTAGTCTGGGGATTATAGACAATACTGTTACAGTATTAAGTTCGATTCATTTATATTATGCCATATTTAATACAATTTGAAGTCTTGATCAATTAAAAATTAAATCAAAGTAGAAGTTGATAACACCCACGTTAATGTGCTTGTCTTAAAATGTACTGTATAAAACATTATTTCTCACAAATAGTCGGGTTTATCCGAAATTATTCAAGGATGATCATCTGAATTAGAAACCAAAATGTTACTCTACAGAAAATATTTAATTTTCTTTCAGATAGCTTGGTTATGTAAAAAAAAAGTTCAGGGATCTAAAATTTTGTAAAATAAAATTAAATCATTATTTACAAAGCTCAATGGTCTGAAAACGTCGTAGCACATGTAGAGGACACTCCTAATCATATTCCAAAAGTTGATAACTCAGAAAATGTAGGAGTTCAGGTTTTCAGGCTTTTATTGTAAGGAGATGGGTGAACTTAGCGTGCAGAGAGCCCACTAGCTTCAGATATATAAAAATCATATTCAAATTGTGAATTTAGTATTTAGAGTAAAGTTCTTATCATTGTTTTTTTTTATGAAATCATGATAAACAAAATGTTTTGAGGAGATTTTTTTTATTAAAATTTATTCTTTTATGAACAAAAAATAATGTGGTATCCATTGGATTCGAACCCTGGCAATAAAAATCCTGAGTTGCATTCTCTACTGAGACTAGCACGCTAACCACTACGCTACACAAGTCCTGATGAAGTGTGGCATTTAAATCATATTTGTGATATGACCATTGACTTAAGTGACTTCAAGTATTTCTTGAAAAGATACGAAAGTTATGTCATAAAATTATATCTTTAAGGTATAGTGGGTCTTTGCTTGAAAAATTTGGAAACCAACATATGTATGTTTGTATGCAAACTTTGAGGATTAACTCTCAAAAAAAAAAATGGAGAGAAGACCCACTCATATCGAAAAATAGTATTACAGTGTGAAAAAATGACTCGTTTTGTCCTCTTTCGTGTGTGTACAGTATTTCATAAACAAATAACTTCAACCTTCGTGAAATTTATTCAAGTTGTTGAGATTTTACATAAAGTATACTTTAATGTTAGATGAAATATTACGGAAAATTTTGATATAATTGAGATTTAATTTTTCACCTTCATGTTTGTTGCGATATGGGCTTATCTCACGTCATGTCCTTAAGAACTTTTTACCCGAATAACCGAGCCCCGGTTAGAAATGAAATTTTAAGACCTACTTACCAGGGATATGTACGAGACAGCTAATGTTAATATTTCCAAGTATTTCTATGACGTTTGAGATATATACCTCATCTATGATAAACACAGATCAGCCTGATTTTACTGCATCTGTAACGGTCTCTGTCAGTCAGGATTATCGTTCTTTATTATACAAAAAAATACGTGCTTTCATTGCAAAAGTTTCATAACAATTCTTTTTTATATATGGTACATCAAAGAACAATTGATATCTAGGCGAAATAAAGTGAAATTTGATTTCTCTTCATTTTTTGGTACTGAATAAGGGTACAAATGTCAATCTTTCACAAGACCCTTTATAAATTTGATTTACTTCAGTAGCTTGCCTTGGAGGTTGTAGAGTTTCATGATTTTGTCATCACCACATGTCCAGATTTCTTCATCACTGAGACAGGTAACACTGTATAGTTCTTTATAAAATTTCAAAGACTCATAATCACATTGTTTTATTGTTCTGATGAAGCTCTAGTCTTCTGCCCCCATCGCTAGTTCTACTGCTGTTTAGGGTGTGATTCCGGAAAGTTTTACTTGATTTTGACTCTAGCTGCTTACTTGCGGTGCTAAGAGGAGCAACATCAGTAACATTCAAGTTGTTTTTCTCAGATTTTTGCTGCTCACTTGATGTACTTACAGAGAAAACATTGATGACATTTTTGTTGTTTGTCGATGTAGAACAATTTGCTGCTTGGGCGGTGGTACCTGGATGGATGCTGTTTTTAAGAGAATTAATTTTTTTCGCGAGATAAATATAAATACAAAATATAAAAATCAGTTCTACGGAGAAAACTGTTCTATTTATACCAAGAATAAGTCCAGTTTTCTCTCCAAATTGTGTTTCTGGACTACATGCATACGACGGTCTGCCATATACTACAACGGTAGGTAAGAAAATCAGACAAGAAATCGTCAAAGATAAACCAAGAAAAATAAGACGACTTTTAATTGTGATCAATTGATGAAATACTCTGTTCAGTGAGTGATTAACAGCACAAAGTCTTTCAACACAAAGGTATAGCAGGTGCGTGATAACATTATGTCTTCCCACGGTATATAGAAAGAAAAACAATAAGCATACGTACTGGGAATCCTTCCTCCAAAAGACTATGAAGAGATAAAAGATGTCGATGAGAAGCTTAGTCAGAGAAATAATCATGAAGATCAAGTTCTGGTTATGCTTTCACAAAGAATATTTATACAAATGATTCAACTACATAAATATATAACACAAATTTTACTATATGTTCAAGCTAACCTCCATAACGGTGTGATTATTTTTAAACCATATTTCATGCAATGTAAGTACTTATCTTTAAAATACATTCCATGCAATGTGAGACACTCTAATTTATACTAATTGATGACCAAAAATGATATGTTAAAATAATATTTCTGTTCAACTTCACAATCATTTATTCTTTATAAATTATATAATCTATGCAAAATCATGCTTATAACACGTAAATGTAGACAATATAGATTAATGGGAACAATGGAACAATAACATATTTCAATCTCTACTTCTTAATATAATCCTCATATTTGTAAATAAAATTTTGAAATTATGTTAAGGACGCATAAGAGCACCATTTTGAAAGACTTTTTAAAAATAGATTTACAAAAAAAAATTTAATACAAATGATTACACTACATAAGTATATCGCACAAATTTCATATTTTACTATATTATTACTATTCGTTATCTCAATACCTGTACATAATGATTGTTATAAGTCGTGTAAAATTAAAAAAAGATGAAACTCTAACTTAAATCATACCCATCATGCGGCTTAATTTTCTTATCAACTTCTTTTCAAACTATCAGCATCTAAATGATGCTATAGCTATTTTGCTATTCTAGAGCTTAAAGAAAAAGTTACATTATAAAAATCTTATATTTAAAAATATTCATAGTTATAACAAATCCTTGACCAGAACGAAAGGCATGCAAAATCAATTTTACCTGATAAACTGATATATCTGTCAAATTTAAACAAATATCTATTTTTTATGACATTTACACTGATTGACTGTAATCATAAACACAAGTGGATAAATGATGGCGTGGGAAATATTACACAAAGATACAATCAAATCAAGAAACGGGCTTCTATACGTAGGTTTGACAATGGTAAGAAATTGTATAAGAATCAGTGGAATGGATGGAATTACCGTGGTCAGGATCGCACATCGTAACATTTTGAATGCCCTCATCTTCCATTTTCTCTGCTTTCCAACTGCGACTGTCCTTGAGTTGTAAGGAGGTCCTCTGTCCCCATCGCTAGTTTTACTGGTGCTGAGGGTGTGAGTCCGGAATGTTTTACTTGATTTTGATTCTAGCTGCTTACTTGTGGTGCTTAGAGGAACAACACAAGTAACATTCAAGTTGTTTTTCAAAGATTTTTGCTGCTCACTTGATGTGCTTACAGAGAAAACATGGGTGACATTTTTGTTGTTTGTCGATGTAGAACAATTGGCTGCTTGGGCGGTGGTACCTGGATGGATGCTGTTTTTAAGAGAATTAATTTTTTTAGCGAGATAAATATAAATGCAAAATATAAAAATCAGTTCTACAGAGAAAACTGTTCTATTTATACCAAGAATAAGTCCAGTTTTCCCTCCAAATTGTGTTTCTGGACTACAAGCATACGACGGTCTGCCATAGAGTACAACGGTTGGTAAGAAAAGCAGACAGGAAATCGTCAAAGATAAACCAAGAAAAATAAGTCGACTTTTAATCGTGATCAATTGATGAAATACTCTGTTCAGTGAGTGATTAACAGCACACAGTCTTTCAACACACAGGTATAGCAGGTGCGTGATAACATTATGTCTTCCCACGGTATATAGAAAGAAAAATAATAAGCATACGTACTGGGAATCCTTCCTCCAAAAGACTATGAAGAGATAGAAGACGTCGATGAGAAGCTCAGTCAGAGAAATAATCATGAAGATCAAGTTCTGGTTATGCTTTCGCAGTTCTCGATTTTTCTGCATAAATATTACACCAGTAACATTAAAAATGATTGCAAGAGTCATTATGGTTCCAAGTGTTGGATAAATGATCTTGCCGGTTTCACCCAGGGGATCAACATAAGTTAAATTCTTTAAGCGCCTGTCAGTTGTTGTGTTTCTTTCCTCTGCCATGGTATATATGCAATATATGATTTTTGCAATGGTCTCTTTTATGCGGCTTATATACAGCAGTATACATGTCAGATTATAGATTTTTCAGATTTGCATATCAAAGAAATTTTATCTCACTGTATTTATGCATTAAATGTATATTATTCTTGGTCTAAAATCTTTTGAAAAGTATACCTAGTGAAATCTTATTAATGGGTAAAAATTGACTTCATGACACAAAAAATGACGAATTGATAATCATAAACAGAGAATTTGGCTCGACTTCCTTAAATTAGTATTAATTTTACTTACTATGTCAAAATTTCAATCATATATTTCTAAAGAGATTTGAAAATCGCAACTTATGATAAATATTTTTTTCCAATCGCTATTGATTCTTCAAAGAGAGAAAATACCTTTTTAAAATACATTATATTATAGAACAAGCACTTAAATTAGTGGTAAAAAAAACCTTTAAAGAAAATTAGTATTTTCACCAAATCTCCACTTTAAAATCAGTCTCCGTGGCAAACAAATGGAATATAGATCTAGCTGAATATTTTACAAGAAATAGTGTATTTACACATATGCTCCACAAAGCACCGTGCGAACATTTGTTAGATTAATAAATTTGACTTGGTTTTTTTTTTTTGTTCATTCTAACCAGGTAGTTATTATCACATACCTAGGTAAAGATCAGAGGAATTTTTCGTTGAATAATACCTTTTCCCTTCATTTCCAAAGACTTTCAAAGAAAATATACATTCCAATATCTAATCAGTAGAACAAATACCTGACTCTGTGGCCCTTAAACATTAAAAATTAGCATTACTGTATACAGGGTTATTTTCGCCCCATGTTATTTTCGCCCTTTCACACTTGGAAACAAATTTGCCCCATTTTAAATTCTTCCAGTCACAGTTTTGTTTAAGAAATCATACTGAATTCTTTGAATTCGCTCCTTTTAAAATTCGCTCAATCGAGGAGGGCGAAAGGGGCGAAAATAAACGGGGCGAAAATTTCCCTGTATACAGTAATTATTTTTATGATGCTAAATAATCTGATAGAGCAGTAAATGAAATATGTTGCATTTTAATTTGTTTTCTAATTAAGTATTTCTGATATTAATTGTTATTATAAAATGAAAAAATGTTATATCCCCATCTTTATTTTTTTATGCAGATATTTGCCGTTATCACCTACGTATAATGAAAAGCAATTTATATTAATATGCTTACATAATTGGCATACTATATATGTTCAAACAATTTCTTAACGAAAAAAATTATGCAGAAATAACCGTTATGCATACATTATTTTACATTTTAAACCGTTGTTGATGTCCCTGACATATCCAACAAACTAGACAGTCATTCCGCATTAACAGCAATTTTTTTATGAAAAAAAAAACAATTAAAATTCACGAGGCATTCCATGTCAATTTCAGTAGTCCCCACCACTGAGGTCAGACACACTTACAGCTGCACGAGATTGTCATGCATATCAGACCTGACCTTCTACTAGCAAAATTATTTTTTATTCAGGTTAAATTATCAAGAAATCAAATAAACTTACTTTCAAAGATCTAGATTTATCACACACAAGAAATGTAAATATTGGCTGTATGTTCCACTGTGGGTCCAAATTGGTTGCTTAAATATTCTATTCCATTCTAGTCTTTTCTATACATACTAACATACATACTATACATACAAGAACATACTAAGGAATAGACCGGTTTGCAGAGCTCTAACTTAATTATTTCAGCATTGCTCTTGAGTGAACCTTTGTATTCAGGTTATCATGTTGGGATTGCTAATAAATTTGTATTTTTTAAATGAATGACCCTTGATCCTTATCACTTTTGTCATCTTTATATTTCAAAATTTCAGAATTATTTTAAACAAAAAATGTAAAAATATGTAAATATTCTGAACTATTTAAAAAGTTCAAAAAAATTCTAACAGCAAAACGCAGTACATGTACGGTGCGCAATGGAAATATCGACAATTTTTATTAATAGAAATGCATTCTTAATCATGATAAGAACTATTTTTAGTGAATTATTTATATCGGATAATTGTAATTATGGTAAATAACTACATATTGAGAAAGATTAAATTTTATATTTAGACTTCTCACATGATGCAGCAGTCACGTGGTCTTTGCACATTTACTTGCAGTATTGAGGTCACCTATGAATTTCGCAAGAGCATAACCAAGTTAAAATGTTCTAAGTTTAATTTAAAAATATTTTCAACACGCATTATAGCTTCTAACAAGTGCTGCGATCCTATCTAGATTATGCAAATTAATTGTTCAAATTATATTTGAATGACGGAATGCTGCATTTTTTGCTGACCAACAGCATGAAATATTGATTTGATTAAATTATTTTTTTTCATTAGGATCGCGGCACTTTTCAGATATCTTAAAACTTCTAGAGTTGATTTGTGAACGATTACTTTGCGAAAAATATTTTAACAAAATCGTGATAATGACGTTGAACTCAAGTTAATGGTCTATAAAGAATCGGTTAATAATAAAATACAGAAGACATTTGTCGTTGAGAAAATATTAGTTATCCTGTCACTGCAAATAAACTGCGTCGATCATGTTTTACGATATGACGTCACATCGACAAATGCATGGTCATCAGTGACATGTTTATTTATAACTTGTTACATGGGATTGAACTAACGTCAAAACAGCATGCTGTACTAAGTTTTGGTGTAGTTTAGTGGTCTCTTACGGGTTAAAATGGAAAATAACCTCATTTAATTTTAATGGCACCGGTATTTTTTAAGAATTGTTAGTTTTGAAAGATGTCATATAGTTTTAAGTTTTCCCGTACGAAATAGGCTCCGCCCCTTTTTGTAGCCTGAAATGTGCATTTGTTTATAACGGAGCTGCTTTCAAACTACAACAAAATTTATTGAAAAGTTAAGACAGATACATGCATTTTCTACCTGTCTATTTTTGATGATATTCTGCTTAATAACCAGGTTTCATTACTTGAGATTAATATTTGAATCTTTTTTTCATGTGTGTTTCGGATTGAAAATCCTAGTATCAAACAGAAGGCAATGATTTTTTTCTTTCAAAAGCAACAAGTGTCATTTTCAGTTACTGAGAACACTTTAATAAATTAAGATAGATAAAAATATTGTTTTGAATTTGTAAACATATCGAATATCAATTTAGCTCTTTACAACTTCCTGAATTGCTATTCAAAATACACTTTATGTTACGTCATAGAAATATGACGTTATCCTTTCTCCGCAAGCACTATATAGCCTAGTACAAGTTTCTCTAAAGTTAAACGTAAATAATATTATGACGTAATATTTAATACAAAAATAACTTTTCTTATTTATGAGATCTAACCAAGTACAAAATAGAAAAAAAAATGGCAATAAATTGAAGATTAAATGAACTTTTTTAAAGTGCCTGAAAATGCGTGATTGCGGGGGAAAGGTATATGCATGATTTTGCGTTAGAAATAGGAAATGGTATATGCGTTAAAACGCCTGACTGCGGGGAAGGGGGTTAAAAAGTCATTGTAATAAAAGAGCATTTAATAAGTTTTAATCATTGGAGAAGAAACCCTTACTGAGATCTGTTTTAAAGATTTCTGTTCTAGAGTTAACAAAGTAGAATATATTTACCTCGGTCTTTCATATAAAAAAGTAAAATAATTTTTAATCTTTAATGTTTTTTTTTATTATTATTGTGTGTTCCCCAAACGGAGTTTGACAATTGTTTTTACTCTGTTTCTTATTATTATTATTATTATTTTTTTTCTTATTTGTTCTCCGGTACTTTTTTGTCCGCGAGTGTTCTCAGAAACTGTTCACCCAACTGAGCTAAAACCTTTTTAGGGTTAATAGGTGTGTAGTGTAGGTGTGCGGAACGAAGGTCATTTTTACGCCTGCACGTGCGTGCGCGTGAAATGAGTGAAATGACTGATATACTTAATATAGCTATAACTTTTACATTTTTTGATAAAATGCTTTGAAACTCAGTACATAAGGATATATTAAAAGTGTTAATAATATGACACTGTCAAATTAGCATGAACTCACGCGCATGCACGTGCGCCTTCCTCTGATTGGCTGAAACAAAAATCTCAATATTTCTTTTGTTTTCCGACGAAATGCTTTGAAATTTTTAAAATTGTCATGAATTAGGATATCCTACAATATAATACGGAAAAAATTTCATAAATACGCGCATGCACGTGCGCTGCAATCTGATTGGCTGAAACTTTAAATGGCTATATCTCCTTTATTTTTTGACGAAATGCTTTGAAATTTAAAACATAGTTATGCATTAGGATATCCTGCAATATGATATACAAAAGAATTCAAGAAATCACGTGCATGCACGTGTGCTGCAATCTGATTGGCTGAAACTTTAAATGGCCATATCTTCTTTGATTTTTGACGAAATGCTTTGAACTTTAAAACATAGTTATGCATTAGGATATTCTACAATATGATTTAGAAAAAAATTCTTGAAATCACGTGGATGCACGTGTGCTGCAATCCGATTGGCTGAAACTTGAAATGGCTATAATTCCCTTGGTTTTCAACCAAACAGGATGGTATAGATAGATATAAGGGCCTTACAAGAAGGTAATCATGCACGTGCAAGCACGTGCGTGCATTTGGAACGAGTGAAATTGAAAATACACTTGAAAGAGTGATTTTTAATACTTTTGGACTAAGTGCTTTTATATAAAGTATATTTTAATATATAGAAAGTGTAGACAAGATTATATGATCATTATACACGTGCATTCACATGTGCACGCGTGCAATGTTAAAATTTGAATATAATTGGTATCCTTTTGGGAAAACGTTGTTAAAGTCAAAAATGCACAGATGTTGTCTTTTTTTAAAATAAGGCTTACAGGGAATATGACACCAAAAGGGAGTTGGGGAGCGTTTGGGGAACATCTGTAACGGTTCCCGTTACAATTAGCACTAGTTTTTCATTGTCACAACACTTTATCAAGCTAAAAAATGATTAAGGTTTAACATTTACCTTCTGCCAAGATATTGATTAAAAAATTTATTAAACACAGAATGGATTTCAAAGAAACATATGTATATATAATAGTCAACGATTGAAACCAAATAAATTATTTTCTACTACAACAATATTTTGCTAAAAAGTTTCCATTTACAATGCTTAGTGCCAGTTTCCACCTTATCTTTCACAATGACAAGCGTTTTCTATTCCATATTTTCCTTCATAAATCGACATGATATATCCTGGTGAGTTTGAAATTGAAGATAAAGCAGTCTGATACATATCTGACGTTAATGGGAATCTAACAACAAAGCTTTATGATAAACGTGATGACTTTAACTTTTCAATCATCAACCTCCCTTACTTATGCAGCGATATTCCTTTGTCACGTGCATACAGTTTTACGTGAAACATATGATAATAACGAACAGTATTCAAGAACAAAAGTCCATAGAACAATACAAAATAGACGCACAGCAAACACGGGCCTCCAAAACAGAGGTGTGAAAAGGTGCCATGGAGGAGTGAGCATCCCCTGCCGACTTGAAACACCCGCCGTGTGCTCCTTGTCATGATCAGGAATTAACGGGAAAAAATCCGTCGTCAATTCAGTGTATTAAAAATGGACTAACAATAAGTATGATAAACGTCAGTCAGCATTTGACTCATGATAAATTGTTTTTGCTGACAAGGTCATTGTATCAACCATTAAACTTACGAAATGATGACTTTAAACGAGATTGCTGATATTCTTGTTTCATCAAGACAACTTGCATGCTTGTGATAATTTCAGAAATTGTTCATATGTTTATCATAGAGCTTGGTTATAAGGTTACCATTAACGTATTTTCAAGTAAAAGATTCAAATTTGAAACAGATGTGTCAGACTTTATGGTATCTGTTATCAATCAAATAAAATCAAATGAAATTCTAAAAATTTTGTACTGTGTTTCAGTTTTAATGCTTTTAAACTGTTTATTTACTCTAATTAGGGCCAATTGTTTGTTTTGCACATACAATCATTTATCTTCTAGACATTACTGGGCACATGAATGAAAATAGAAAAGCCATTTTTCACACTTCACGATTATCACAACAGAAATTTTGAATATCAATTAATGTATGCTTAAAATAGTTGTTCTAAACATGCCAAAGATATCAGCGTTTCGAATCAAAACATCGTACGTGTATCGTATGTATTTTTGTATGTTAAAAAATTGACAATACGTACATCCACAAATTTATTATTTTTTTTCTTTCTTTCAACTGCTAGTTGAAAAGCGTTTTACCTACATACTTAAAGATACTTTAGTATTCAGACCAACAATTGCAAATGTATAGATTTGATGTACAAGCGTGAGTGTGTGACCTATCAGAATTTCCTTTGTCCTTTAATAAACACTGTAGAATTCAAATGCTTAAAACGTGATCCTAGCTGGTACTATTTATTTTAGAATTTCTCAACAAATACTTGTTTTAAGTACTAATGTACTTGAGAGGGAGGTGATTCTTTTTCACAGTAAACATATGTAAATGTATTTTAGAAACATATTAAGTTTTGTTTTGCAGTATGTTTAATCGATATCGATAACTAGCTCATAGTATTTTTTTTCAGTTATTGAAGTTATTATTTGCAATGTCATTATTGTTTGAAGCTACCGAATCACAGGGTCTGTGTATTTAACTTATTTAATGGCCAAATTATTGCGAATATTAGCACTTCGCTTTCGTCTTGTGTCACATCTAAATTTTAAATGATGAAGAATTCTGCTGCAGAGAGAGAGAGAGAGAGAGAGATCCCAAGCACTTATTGTGTTTTAATGTAAGTACCGATGGTGTAGAGTAGTATTTCCCCCATACCCAGCTTTCCCCAAGGAAATCGTACTCTAGAATAGGATTTCCCTATGAGGGGAAATCTCACACCAGATCCAAATCCCCCCTCTTTCTTTCTCAGAGTAAGGTTCCCCCTCGTTGTAATCAATATAAACAGGAGCCGCAAAATTTTTGCAAAAAATAAGATCACCGATAACTGATTTTTAAAAGATAAATGGGTGGTTTTTTTTTCAACCTATGTTGTGAGAATTTTCTAAGCATTTATTTCAAATCACTGAATCTCAACCAAAATATATAGCTTTCAAAAAAATGTAAATATTCTCAAAATATGATGAAAGATAAAAAAGAATTGATGTCTGAATTGAGTAAAATATTAAAATACATTCTTAAAAATGTCCCCAGAAACTTTGAAGAAATAAAAACTCAAACATTTCATAATTTTTTTTAAAAACATGTTGAACTGTAAAGTTGCATACTTGAACTTTTCGCCAAATTATTTCATTTTGGTTTGGTCATAATACATTAAGTTGTTTCACGAAAAAAATATCACTTCTAAATTGAGAAGGGCGTCTAATCTAGCCAACATAAATGTATCTAAATTTTAGCAGGAAAAAGTGAGTTTTTTCATTGATCCTTATGGATTTTCATATTTGACATGTTATATTTACATTGTACAATAAATGTTTAACAAGTAACAAGCATTCTTAGAGTATTGCGTTAGCAATACTTGTCCCCTACCGGCAAGTGAAATTTAAATAAATCTAGTTAAAAATATTCCGTAAAAATTCAAACTTGAACTTCACTTTACAAAAATTAGCTCAATATATCCAATCGTGTAGAAAAACATTGCGAAATGCTGATAAAAACTGAAAAGGTCGTAATTCCTTTAAAAAATTTGAAGCGAAATGAAACGCAAACGATGAAGCGATTTCGAAGCACGATGACGATGATGCTATGGCGCGATAATGCGATGGCGATGGTGCGAGATATATCGCTTCATCGTCATCGTACTATCGCACCATACCAAAAATCGCATTGTCAAGCTCATCGTCAATGCACCATCACTTCGCTATCGCAACAAAGCATTCGCACTAGAAAAAAGTGCGGGAAAACCTTTAAAAAATTTGAAGCGAAATGAAACGCAAACTTGAGTTTTAACTCATCAAGATATACTCCTATACCAAAAATCAACTCAATGTCTTCAAGCATTTAGAAAAAAGTGCGGAAAACCATTTGGGACACTAAGACAGACAGTGGGACAGCTAGACAGACGGACGGGCGGACAGACGCAGAGGAAATTTATAGTCCTTTCCAGTTTCATCAATTTATTTGATTTTTTTTATGTTTTGTCGGTATAGCCAAGAAAAATCGGATTGAAAATTTTCATGTTCATTTTTCGTATACGTATGTTCAGTACATCTGGTCACCATTTTGAAGAAGGAATACTTGTTGCAATGTGCCAACAATTCCTCGTTAAAAATAAGTAGAGCAATTATGTTTTCTTCGGGGGGGGGGGGATTTGCTCTGGGGAAAATCGCACTATATAATTACTGCACGGTGTAGGACCCCTCCCCTCTCCGGAAAATTGACTCCGGTGTGGGATTTCCGGAGGATAAATTCTACTTTAGAGCCAGTTTTCCGTTGGGGAAAGGTTTTATGTGGAAAACCCTACTCTACAAGACCGATAAAAAATTTATGTATAAAGAAAAATTCGGTTGTTCAAATAAAATTCGTGCCTGTAATATTGTATGCACTGCTTTATGTGACATATTTATAGATTATTATACGATACATGTATATTGTATTAATAACAGATCAAGCAATTTCATTTTGTTGCCTCATAACCCTCCTAATTACTGGCTACACGTATTTTTGTTATTTGGTATATATTCGACATCGATTTCTATGTATTAAAATCGTGGATATTGAATGTGACAGTAATATTTATATTATGTATCTATATATTTAAACACAATTAGCTATTGATTTCAGGTAGTACCTTTTTCCTTGTTCGTTTGATCTCTCTTTTTCTTTCTTTCTTTAGTCCTGTATTTCCTTTCATGAATTCACTTTCAGAAATTATTTTATTGATTTAGAAACATATTTTGATTCCTACTTTATTTTCTTAAAACTTATTATTATTACCCTACGTGAGAGAAATCACTAAACCCTCAGATATGATTTATAATACTTCAAAAATGCATGCCACTAATTGGAAAATACTGTATGTTTTGTTCTTGTTAAAAAAAAAAACAAGGCGTTATATAATATTTCGTAAATTCCATAAATTCAAAATATTTGTGTTTTATAAATTTCAATAGCTGCAAAGAAACAAAAACAAAAAACAGAATTAAATGTGTTTAATGAAATCCTTTTCATGTAATATGCAAGTTTATTTTCATTTCGATCAATAATACAAGTATTACCTAGTAAATTTACATTCAGTGTAATTTCCCTAATGAAATCCAATCAGAATCAGTACAAAGTTCGGATTTCTATAAAACACACAAAACCTTGTTACTGTGTGGTATGATACACAGATAGAAATACATGTAAATGCATTTTTAAAGCTCAATTAACACTAAAATGTAATTAAAATGTTTGTACTGAAATATATGGAAGTAACAAACCGTATTCAAGCTCGAAATTCCATAAAAATACAAAGAACTGCGAACGATTAGTATTGTTCTCCCGCCTACCTCCAAGTCAATTTTCAAAAGTTAACAAATTAAATGAATTTAAAATATTTTTATTATAAATAATTATATATCACTTATTTGGGAAAACAAAGAGAGAAAACTCTAAAATTTTGGTAAAATGTGTGTTTTTCACTATAGAAATCAACGAAAAACGGAAAATATAAAACATCTTTTCCCCCGTGACACAAAAAATCCTTTTTACAGTTAATATGGCCAGTTATTTCACAAATTCATACCAAAGCTTTTTGTGTGTCACGGGGGGGGGGGGGGGGGGGGGGGGGGGGGCACATGTTTATTGACAAAAAACGACAAAAATGTTTATTTTCCACCAATTTCAAAGCGATTTACAACTGAAATATTATATTTTATTAATCTATTTATGTTTTATTCATTTGTCTAAAACATAAGAAAAGATATAAGAAACATTTAATCATATCCAAGACTATTTCAAAATAGGGTGATGCTTGAAAGTCCGATTTCAACGGATAATATCGTCTACCCCCCCTTTTTTTCAAGAGCTGGAGTTAGTGATAATTTACTATTTGGCGCTGGTATCAAGACAATTAATCAATTTCTATTGAACTATTCTTTGTATTAAACAAAGAATTTATGGCCAAATTGCCATTTATATTGAATAAAATGGTTGCAAAATGTAGGCGGGAATGGAGAGTTAGCGTGCGTATTTCTTGTAGAGCAGAGCTGACGTCTAAAACATCAAAGGTGGGATCAGGTGCTATGGCATTCCCTGCAGACCAGTCACATCTGCGACACACTCCTTGTTATGGACAGAAAATAATCGGGAAATCCGTCGACAATTCGGTGTGTAAATAATGGTCTAACAATTAGTATGAAAAACGTCAGTCACATTTTTACCTGATGATAATGATTGTAATCGACCATAGAACTAACGAAAGACTCAATTTAATTTTAAAAAAAAAAGCACATACCAGCTTCAATTAACGTAAAATCTCAGCAACTGTGTTTTTAAAATCAATTTTTCTTCGTAATGTTCATTTACGTTCTTATACTTTCCATGTCACAAATGAGTCTTACATCTATTAAGCACACCATTTATGATAGATACTAAATTCGTGATACAGATCATGACGTCACAAATATGAAGAGAGATTAATTAAGAATCAGAATTTAAACATAGTTGTTGCTTTCTCAATTTAAATAATTGCAACTCTGAAATCTATTCGAATTGACATATACGTATTATACTTTGTTATAACAATGTTTATAGTTAATTAATATTAAGTTTCAAAATATGTGTATAGAAAAACAAATCTGTGCTGACAACCATGTTTAAAGATTTGCCCTGTACCAGTATGATAATTTGTACAACTAAAAAAAAAGAACTCTTGTATCTTTGACAACCAACGCTGTCTGAATTGAAAAAAAAGATTTATCGACCGATTAGAATTGTTGAGAATTAAATGGCTTAACTACAAAGGATTTAGATATTATCTTAATACGAAATTAGCTTCCCATGCAATCATTTCAATCTTCAAAAAAGGATACGCCCTCGTGCTTCTTTTTTACCAGATTTCCCCCTTCCAACAAACCTTTACCCCACTAATCATAATTTAAAAATTTGAAATCTACACTAAAAATGCTTCCACATGAAAAATTCAGGAGAGATTTTTTTTCAGATATATTTCTATATAAAACACTTTATTTTCTACCCCCGGGGGTCATGATAAAATCAATTTCAACTAGAAAGCTTAAATAAGTTTCAGCTTGTTTCAGTGGTTCTTGAAAGAAGATTTTCAAAGATTTTTATATATATTTGATAAAACTATGATTATATTTTACTGCACCCCCGGGGGTCAAAATTTGAACAATTTAGAATTATTTTAAATGCTTACATAAGTTTCAGCTTTTCTGGCTCATGTTCACAAAAGATTTTCAGATTTTTTTCTATATATTCTAATAATCTTTGTGTGGCCCCGCCCTACTCCCGGGGGTCTTGATTTGAACAATTTAGAATACCTACCCCAGGATGCTTCCACATAAGTTTTTCTTCTGGCCCAGTTTTTATTGAGTAGAAGATTTCAAAGATTTTTCCTTTATATTTCTATGTGAAACTTTCATTTCCCATTGTGGCCATGCCCAAGATGAATTAAATGAAAATTGTTGTATAAAATACACTACCCCAGGATGCTTCCACATAAGTTTCAGCTTTTCTGGCCCATTTGTTATTAATCAGAAGTTTTTCAAAGATTTTTCCTTTATATTGCTACGTAAAACTTTGATTTCCCATTGTGGCCCCGCCCAACCCTGGGGGGTCATGATTTGAACAATTTAGAATCTACACTACGCGGCAAATGCTTCCACATAAGACAGCTTTTGTGGCCCAGTGGTTCTATAGAAGAAGAATCAAAGATTTTTCCTTTATATTTCTATGTAAAACTTTGATTCCCCATCTCCCTACCCCCAGGGTATCATATTTAGCAATTTTCCACTAAATAATAATGCTTCCACATAAGTTTCAGCTTTTCTGACCCAGTGGTTCTTGAGAAGAAGATTTTGAAGATTTTTTTATATATTTCTATGTGAAACTTTGATTCCCCATTGTGGCCCCGCCCTACTCCCGGGGGTCTTGATTTGAACAATTTAGAATCTACACTACCCCAATGCTTCCACGTAAGTTTCAGCTTTTCTGGCCCAGTGGTTTTGAGAAGAAGATTTCAAAGATTTTTAATATATATATATATATAAAACTTTGATTTCCAATTTTATAATTCCCCGGGGGGTCATAATTATAAACAAGCTTAAAATACACTACAACAAAATAATTGTCTTATATCAATTTAAATTTTCTGGCCCAGTGGTTCTTGAGAAGAAGATTTTCAAAGATTTTTCCTATATATTGCTATGTAAAACTTTGATTTCCCATTGTGGCCCCGCCCAACTCCCGGGGGTCATGATTTGAACAATTTAGAATCTACACTATGCTAAGATGCTCCCACATAAGTTTCAGCTTTTCTGGCCCAGTACTTTTCTTAAGAAGATTTTCAAAGATTTTTCCTTTATATTTCTATGTAAAACTTTGATTCCCCATTGTGGCGGATGTGTACCCCCGCGGGTCATGATTTGTACAATTTGAAACCTACACTACCCCAGGATGCTTCCACATAAGTTGTGTTTATGGCCCAGTGGTTCATTATTAGAAGATTTTTTTAATGACCCAACCATATATGAAATTGTCTATCTTCAAATTTCATGTAATATATGTCCCTTCAATTGATGTTTTGCATTTATCCAAGGAGTACTTTGTATCAAGTTTGGTCAAGGCTTTGCCCAGTGGTTTTGAGAAGAAGTCAAAAATGTGAAAAGTTTAAACGGACAGACAGACGGGCAAATGATTGTTTAATTACTATAAAAATGTGACAAAAAGCTGTCTTTGAGCCTTCGGCTCATTTCAGAAACATAGAGAGCCCTCGTGCTAAAATTTTTAATTCTTAGCAAACAAACCTTTTTTTTTGTTTCAGATGAAAAAGTTTTCTAATAAAAAGTGTTACCATGAAAAATATCGGAGAGACATGTTTCTAAGGCGATGGAGAGTAATAACTCTACCTTATTTTCTATTAGCGATAAAATCAATTTCAAAAGAAAGTAATAATATTAGTATTCTAGCTTGTTTACAATGGTTCGGAAATGAAACTTTCCCATACATGTATATAGGAATGATAAACCTATGATTATAGTTTACTGCAGAAAGCTATCTGAATTCTTTAATTATTTTAAAATACAAAGTATGAAACGTTTGTGCTATGATCACAAAACAGTGCAGATAACCTCTTTTTCATGTCATGCTAATAATCATGTGTAGGTTTGACAAAATCCTATATCTCTAAAACTGTTTTTCTTCTATTTTTATATGGTGTAAATGTCAACATTTTACAAGTCTCTTTCTAAGACTTTAGAGAGCATTGAATCATGTCAAGATGTATTAAATGAAAATTATTATATAAAATGACAATTTCAAGCTTCAGGTTAAGGTTCATAAACCCTCTGCTCACTCATATAAAATGTTGCTTGAACTTGAATGATTTTCCAAAAGGGATGTTTTAAATAATATACAAACAACTTTAGCATAGCTTGCGCGGCAAAATTGGAAAAAAAGACACTTCAATTTGGCAAATCTATAAAGGAATAATAGATATTTATGTCATTAAGAGTTATCTCTCTTATCAGAGTATCAATGAACCTTAAGACGTTTTCCACCAAATAATAATTGCAAGAGTCCTTCTTTCTGGCTGGAGATCGTTTTAACTGTACATTTTGAATATTTCTTTATTTAGGCTACTCTGTAAGATTCTCTCAGATGCAGGAACCTAAAATATTCAGAACGTAAGTAAATCACGTGAAATCCTGTATGATTTTTAAGCAATGAAGATGTAATTTTATAATATATATATATAAATGTATCAATTTTATAATCAAATATAATTGAATAATTATAAATAAGCTTAAAATCTAACAACAACAAAATAATTGTCTTATATCAATTTGAATATCCTGTATGTATGTCAGAGAAATAAGTTCATATAATTGTTATTAATAGTAATCGACGGTTCTATGAATACATGTACTTTCAATACTTTAAAAACAATGAAATAAGATTGAAGACTTCGAAACAATAATTGTTTAGGCCCGTACTTTTCTTATTCAATTGTCCCTGAGTTTCTCATTTATCCTATTCAGACAAAAAGAAATCTTGGACGGATGTGATTAGTCAACGCGGGTTGCTTACTCCACTTTGAAACCTGACCAGACCTCTGATTTAAGACGGTTGTGTTTATTTCGTTCATTATTATTTGTATTTTTTTCAATGGGACTTTGGCCATAATATGAAATTGATATCTTCAAATTTCATGTAATATATGTACCTTAATTGATGTTTTGCATTTATGGAGTTCTTTGAGATATTAAACTTGGTCAAGGCTTTGAAGATGTCGTTTAATCGATCAAGTCAAAAATGTGGTTAAAATAAAGAATTAGACATTTGAAACTAGAGCCGAGCTCGTTGCAAAGCAACGAGTAGGTCTTCCGTCCTGTTTGACCGGAAGTAACTTTTATTTAAAAAAAAAAGAGAAATGAAGTCCAAAAATGGGTGAATCCTCCAAATCTATGTTAAGTATAGCAAAATTAAGCCATTTTTTTGGTACTTCCGGTTTAACCGGAAGTGACGACGACGGACGGAAAATTAATATTTAAGCTTCTAGTGAGACATGTTACCCAAAAACCTGTCAAAAACGGCAAAAATATGCATTTTCATGATCACTAAAACTTTTCGACCGGAAGTGACGAGACGTATTTTGACGAGCCCATTAGATAAAGCTTGATATTTTGCACAACTTTGCTTCTTTGATGCATAACAAATTCTCAATACTTTTTGAGATTTCTGGAAAAAACTTTTGGCCCCTCTAGGTCTCTTAATTTAGGAGTCAGCCCTTTTTTCGACATATCATTTGAAAGATCTAATTCTGCACAAATTATGTTCTATATATTTTAACAAAATATTTTTAGTTTAGAAGATAAAAAGAAAAATATGAGTAATTTTTGGTTCTTTTAAGCGTTCTAAACCCTATTTAGCGCCATTTTGAATACAGAAATCGAAAAACAAAAACCGATGTGCACAACTTCAATCCTTCTATTATCTAAAATCAGTAGAATTTCTGCTCCAGCTTTAGCCGTCTCTGAGCATTTGTCTGGAAACGAAAGCCTATAATTTTTCCTTTAAAGGGAAATAACTCAAAACCGGAAGTGGCTTTTTGAAATTTTAGACAACATTCTGATAGAGTTTATTAACGTCTACAACGTCTGAAAATTTGAGCGAAATCCGTTATATGAGGCCTCAAAATTGTGTTATTAGGAAGCAGAAGAAAAAAAAGAATAATAATCTTTACCAACAGAATCAGTAGAAGGTCTTCCGTTGGAAACGGAAGACCTTAATGATTGTTTAATTACTATAAAAAAGGGACAAAAACTGTCTTCGTAATTGGCAACATTTCAGAAACATAGAGAGTTGCACTAAAATTAATAATTCTTGCAAAATAAGCCTATGTGTTGTAATCCTAAAAATTTTAAACACTATCCCAAAGGGTATAGACTTCTGTAGAGAAAAAAGTTTTACACAGTTAAATTGCATATTGTCAGTATTGATTACGAGAAAACTAATTGATATTAATAACTATATATTAAGCAATATATGGAGATAACGAAAAATATTCAAGCTCAAAGTTCATTAAACAAAACAAGATAGAAACAGAGCAAACAATGACCTCCAAAACATTACAACGGGGATCATGTGCCATGGAGGAGTGAGCATGCCTGCCGACCGGTCACATCCGCCCTGTCCTCCTTGTAAGGTAAAACATTGTTATTTAAATTTTTAGTGAAAATACTTTATGTTGTTAAAATAATACTTACAAGGACAATCAACCATTTTAGTTAAGTATATTCCCAGTGGGTAAGCTTTATTTGCCGAGCTTCTTGTTTTGAATCCAACAAAACGAATCTAAAATGAAATGTCTGAAAGTTGTTATTTGTAAAACTTTTGCAAATGCTAGTATTTAATGTCAGTACGAACTGCGAGCTTTTCAAATGCCATTATCTCAATGGTTAATATACTACAAGATTATAACTAAGAGATGCTTATTTTCGTTTTCTTCTCTGTTGCACTTTAATCTGATGTCGTATTTACCAAAGAACTGTGTGAGGGTTCAATATCTATTTTCTTGAGTTCATAGTTAACAGTGGTGCCTTCAGGAACGGTCTGACTGAAGTACGTCGTCTGGGAAATTCCTGAGCCTGCTGTCACCTTAAATGTGGCCGGACCCGTGGAGTACCAGTAAAACATCAAACACTGGAACTTAGCTGTAAATAATTTAGAAAAAACGTTCAAATACATGAATTTCATCACAAAAAGATTTCACTGGCCTGCTTGCTAAAATTTTAGCTATAAAACACATGTAAAAAGTCAAATGACGTCTCTTATAAAGTTAGGTCTTTTTTAGATTCATAGTTTCAAAGATTGGTTTTGAAAAAAAACCCACTTTGTTATACATTTATATTTGATATATGTTCCATGCAATATAGACTTCCTTTAATATTTGTCATTTATTATCATCTTATTTTTTCCAGGTAAATTATTTAGGCTATGTTAAGTTCACTTAATTAATATTCAATGAACATAAAAGCCATAACTTCAGCTTCAATACCTGGATACAGGGTGAGTTATAATAATTAAGCCTGCTATTATTGAACAGATTTGGTCCAGGACTGGCTTTAATTTAGGGAGATACAATTGATTAAAGTAATTTTTGTCGACAGTTACACAACATGCAACTGAATTCTACAGACATGGGGTCATCAAAGTGTCTAGGAGATACATATTAATTTCACGAGATTAACAACATTTCGACTACCTATACAAAGTAATCTTTCAAATAATGTAAGTAAGACACACTAGCAGAAAATTTAAAAATGCATACATTGTGAGGCATTTTGAAACAAATATGACACAACGGTTTAGGTTTATAGATATTCGTGCATTATTGTTATTTAATTTTCCCTATCCTTATCAGATCAACAAACTTAAATGTTAGTACGATGATATTCCTATCATGATTACTAAAAATTTTACGTAAGTATAGCTGAGAGCAACCTGTCAATTTCGCACCTTGTTCACGAATATTCGCAAACAGAGTTACATTTAAATGTCTAATTTTTAAAATGTGATGTTATAGATATATACTTACACTGTTATTTGTAGCTCATTGACAATTTTGACAACTGATAATATAAGATACCACGTTGCACAACATTGCTTGGTGGTTAAAATGAAGCAACGTATTGTTTCCATAAGGTGAGAATTTTATAGAAAATATCTCATATAATTAAATAAAACGCATTGTCACGACTATATGGAACCAATAAAAGGTAAAAATACATATCAAAAGACTATGATATGCTGTCAAACAAAAATAAAATTTGAACGAAAATGAATTTGCACAGTGTATACATATTCTCTTTTGTATCTTGATTCATACTTTTTGTATAAAAACATTAGATAATTCTTGTAAAATATTCATTTCATGAGGAAAAAAATTAAGCATATGTGTCAAGCACCAAGAGTTATTATCTGGATAATTTTGCGTAAGTAATATATGATAAAATTGTGCTATTATCTGGACATTCTGTTGCTCTGTTGTTTAGAAATTTGAAGCATATGCTCACACCAAACTAGCCAAAAGGTACTCGGGGATATATATTTGTTCGCACTTTTCCATACATAAGATGATTCCGATATTTTATATAAAAAAAGGCATTTCAAATTAAATTCTTTATTAAGAAATAAGTGGGACTTAACATTTTATTTTGTAAATAATTATGGGCTATCTTTCACGCTTCTCATTTATATGCAATAAAAATTGGCTGTTTTTGTAAACTTAGTTTAGAATATGAAGAAATCGACACATTTCGTGACGTCATAATGCATTAAAAGGCTCGTAAAATACGTCATTTTTGATAGACATGTATACAATCACCAAAGGTCTAAATGACATATTTAAGGTAGGATTCTTCTCTGGTTTTTGACTAGATGACACATTCAAAGTTTATTTGCTTATATGACTTATATATTGAGGTGTAAAGGATTTAGAAGACCATATCTTTCTTTCATCGTTACAATTGTACAACTTTAAATAGAAATGGTAAACTGCGTTTGAAAACTAGCAGGGACTATATTTTTGGCGGAATGATGGCGTATGAAAATATCTTCTTTTCTGCCTCTCAAAATTATAACAGAACAATGGTTTTAGTTATAATTTTTACACAATAGAAGACTTGGAGAAATTTTCAAATGTAAGTTAAATTAATAATGAGGGACAAAACTTTCAAAATATATCAAATTAATATGAATTTTAAAACAAACTAGAACCTTGTTAGCTTTTAAACGCTTCCTATCAAAGCGCAGATTTGAGCCAAAAATCGATAAAAAGTATTTTTTCTCTCGTAGTAAACGATCAAAACTTTTTGCTTTTGTATCATTTTGAACATTTATAAGACTACTTTATTATATGTGAAAATAAGAAAAAGTGAAATATATGAAGCATCTGAAAATACCTAATATCTCCTAAAAAATTAAGAAAACAGAGAAAATTCGGATTAGCCAATATCCAGTTTAGTTAAATTATTTATGTAAATTTGGTATTATCACGCTATAGACCCGATATAGTAAAATGTTATTATGCAAAAAGAACAATCTTTAAACTTTTGAAATAGAAGTAGGTATCTCATGATTGGCAACAGTATTTTTTATTCTTAATGGCAAGGAAAAAGATAATGACCTTGACCTGACCTTGCCTCTGATATAAAACGGTCAAATTTAATCTCACTGATGCTATCAATTACTGATATTGTCTTCTTGATTCTGTAAGAATTTCATTAATTTTTAAATATTAGAAATATGAGAAGAATTCTACCTTAATGCATTGTTCACTAAATTTAAGCAGTTTCAGATTTTCAAAAATTCACAGGCAAAAAAGGCTAATAGTGAACTTTCAACTTTCATTTATGTTCCTTAGTTTTCCTGCCAAACGACTGAGCTTGGTTTTTTTTTGTTAAAAGCAGGCAAAAACAAATAACATCATGTAGAAGTGAAATATGTCATTTATTAAAGAAACTACAGAGGAAGTAAAACACAGTCAGAAAAGGGTGACTCAAAAATAAAGTATTACACATTTTATGCAAAATATTACACAATCTGACCACCTAGCACCATGATGACTTTGTAACATGATGTACATAGGTAATAAAGGGTGTTCAGTCAAACGAGATTGATTGATTGTATATTGTTTAACGTCCCTCTTGAGAATTTTTCACTCATATGGAGACGTCACCGTATTCCGGTGAAGGGCTTCAAATTTAGACCTATACTCGGCACTCAGGGCCATTGAGCAGTGAGGGTTCTTTATCGTGCCAGCGCCTACCGTGACACGGG
Source organism: Saccostrea cuccullata (assembly GCF_032062105.1). NCBI lineage: Eukaryota > Metazoa > Mollusca > Bivalvia > Ostreida > Ostreidae > Saccostrea > Saccostrea cuccullata. Next base: position 724,388 of record NW_026938715.1, read on the forward strand.
ACCTACGTTTTTAAGGTCATATCCAAAAGACCCGTGACTTTCACTTCTGATGCCGAGCGCTCGGCGAAGGAACAGTTACTACCTATGTTTACGTCTTAGGTTTGACGCGGCGCCGGGAACGAGAATCGAACCCGGACCTCCCGATCACGAAGCGAACGCTCTACCACTAGGCTACCGTGAACGGTCAGTCAGACGAGAATAAGGATTCAAACCATGTAATCTTTCAAAAGGTACAATATACATGTATTTCAAGTTGGCCCCCTTATAAACTTCAAAAGGTTCACAGACATATACAAAATGCTTTAAAATACTGCCTGACATCAAAACGTGGGTAAAACAAAATAACAAACAGCTATTAAATTAAAATTAACACATCTATATTTCCCTCGCTGCCTAGGAAAAACCATAGATAAAAAACAAAACTGATTTATGTTGAAAAAATTATATGGAAACCTGCAAATCCGCAGCAATATTGCAATGTAAACAAAATGAATGGCGGACTCATTCTCACAAACCTAATAAAATTGTCATTTATTACAATGCATAAAAATTTTATTTGTTCGGTTAGAGCGTGCGCTAGAGAATGAGTACTAAAAATCTCTTTAACCAGTTCGAACACAATCAAAGAAAGGTGTGTTGAACATAATTCATGGAGAGAATTTAATATTTGAAAATTCACGAGGAAATGCGATGTTTCGCTATGGCTTATTTCATGAAGCTCTTTAGCGCTTCATGATAAATATAAAGATGTGAATCGTTATAATTCATGTAGAGCATGACTTTTCAAAATTAATTTATTTCCTACATTTTTTTATTGTTTGATGACTTACGACAATTTTTGTTATTCAACAATCTTTTTTAAAGAAATATATACTCCCCGTCAATGAAAACGCAACACTCTAATTTTAGGGTGAAAAATTATATACGGGATATAACTATGTACCAAACAAGTTAGGACATCTTTTACTTTGCCAAATCAGTTATTTAATGGTTGAATGTTTTTCACTCCATTACCGAAAGTTGATTTTTAAGCCCTCTTAACAGATAACATTTAGATAAAACACCCCCCTTCCGACCATTTAATCAAAACACGCTAGTCCGCCATGTACAACATACAGTGTACACAGTCCGATTTCTACCTTGCATTAGGTTTATCAATGTCTTTATCTGAGCGAAATAAATATTCTTGAGCATTTTTAATTGTCTGTTGTTCAGATTCTGAGGTCGAATTTTCTCTAACTTGGCGCAGTGTAGTAACCCTTAAACTTCCGGTCAATGAACTGTCATTCATGCTTTTGAAACATATGAGCCCAAAATGTCGTTATGTAGCGTATATTTGCATCTGTACCTCTCCTTTTTCTTTATTTTGAGAATTTCCAGCATTAGCAATGAAATGCGTGCTTTTGGTAATTTTGAGGAAATACAGGAAATCACATCTGGAAAAGAAAGAAATATTTTTTCCCGGCATTTTAGTACAATACTTATGATAAACAGGTACAAAACCTTAAAAACCAAAATATTGTCAAAAATTTTATCAAAATTGCTAATATTTGATTTCTGTTAAGAGGGCTAAAAATCAACTTCCGGTAATGAAATGAAAATCATTCACCCGTAAAAAAAACTGATTTGGCAAAGTTAAAGATGTCCGAACTTTTTTTGGTACGTAGTTATATCCTGTACATAATTTTCACCTAAAATTAGGGTGTTGCGCTTTCATTGACGGGGAGTATATTTTGTAACACGGCATTATGGCGTAACGACAGAAATAGCCTTGCACATCAATGGTTCTTCATGAAAAATGAAATATTCTCTGATTTAAAAAGATTCTTGATGAAAACATTTGGATGTGTAAAAAATAATACAATGCTGTTAAAATACAAAATTCCTGGTTAATCTTTATAATGTACTGATTATTTCTGAAATCTTTTCAATACTTACGGGTGGTATTGCATCCACTTGATGTGGCAACGAACTCCTTGTCATTTCCGTGTAATACAAAATTGGACTGTAGGCAATAAAATAAAAGTGGAAATAGCTATAATTAATTCTGTAGAAATAAACACTTATCTCTGCTCAAGTAGTCGTTTCTATTATACAATATCTGTCATGCAGAGAATTATGATTTCTGATCATTTTAAGCTGAAAAGATAAAGAATAATACATTTTATTATGTTTTAAAAGCATTATTAACTAAATTTGAGATAACCTATCAGATATGATGGAGTCACATTTAACGAAATCTGCAAGAAATCATTTATGAAAGAAAAAATAGAAAAAAATGTGGAATCATCACAATCGCTGTATTCTGAATCTAAGACGGCCGAAGAGCGATAAGCCATTCGAATCCGGTTCAGTCAGAGCCATCTAACCTCAAGATGAAGACAATCTGTAGATCATTAGCTAATTATGATTCGGATGCTAGCAAAAATTGGAATTATATAACAAATATGATACTATGAAGAAAGACTTATATTGATTGTTAAATAATTGGAGCTTGTTTTGCAGGGAAAATCTATGTAATTACTAGTATTCTATAGATTTTTGTTATAATTTAACAAAGGTTATGAATCAGTTCTAATATTATTAATGTACGAGCGTTATCCAAAAAGTTCGTGGACAATGACGTTTTTGTTTAAAAAATGGTTTTAGATAAATCTTTTGTATATTAAAATATTTCTTATGAAAAACCAAGTCATAATGATTTAATTTTTATTGATGTAACTTAATATTTTTGTAAAAATTAGGGTCTTTAAAGATCGCAGATTGTGCGCAAGGACCAAGGTTAAAATGCCATAAACTCTTATAAGAAGTGTTCGGATTAAAATGATTATCATCTATATAAAATTAAACAAGTCAAAACTTAATAAAAATTATAGGTAACACACATATGGAGGCTATAATCATTTTCTGAAATCTTAAGTATCGTTTACTATATATACAGTGAAAATACTAAACAAAAACCCCTAACAAATATGTGTCAAAACTTGACAGAAAAACCGACGTCGGCCGTCTAAACGGGGCAACGTGCAATAAAAAAATGTTTTAATACGGTTGAAACGATGTAAGAGACATAATATTTGTTTAAACATCTTAACATTATTGAAATACGAGGGTCGTTAGAAAAGTTCGCGGACACTTTGAATTACGGAAAATCTATTTTGTACTGTGAAGTATGACCTATGTCTGAATAAATTCCTACATTTTGTTTATTGGTATGTAAAAAATCAGGTATATAATAAAATCTTGAAAATTTACAACGATTTTTACTATGAGGTCATGGAATTCACGGAGCAATCACTTGACGTAAGGCGACGTGACAACCCGATTTCAACCGGTAAAGTTTTGTCGCAGTGTTCTATAAATCTTTCATTTCTTCAGATTTTTCTTACCTATTTTCTACTTTAAAAACTGAATATCTATATCAAGACATATTACTTTTCTTTTATATAATGTCTTTTGTACTGATTCGGATATTATTGAGATCTTTAAAAAAGTCTATGCAGTTAATCGATCAGGTATGGAAACTATGGAAAACCATATAGGCGCAACGCAACGTCCATGCGATACGGGGGTATTGAAGTATCGATGGAGGTAATCATTCAAAATGTTAATCCTTCCATTCTTATGAAGCTACAACCATTTGAAAACTTGTCCTTTGTAGGTGTCTAGGAAATTCCCGGTAGCATCTTGAACATTTTAATCTCTTTTTAGACATTTTCCAGTCTGCATACATAATTTTTACATAGTGCAGTGCTCCATGACGCTAAATGACGTTCCGATTTTTGGCTGTGTTTTTAAGCGTTGATCAGTTAAAAACGGCTATAAAGCAGTCATATACCCTCCAATTTAGTTCAAAATTTCTCCGAATGACGTTTCATGAATACTATAGCGGCAGGTAAAATATCATAAAACTCTTTGCGGTACAATTGTGCAATTTTTAATTTTAATAAAGAGTCTTTGTGATGTAAACGTGCCAAAATGTAGCATGCTCCGTGAAGCAAGATTTATCAAAATAAAAAAGCTGTATATTTTTTAATAATCATCGGAGAGTACCAAATTCTTGTATATTAATTGGAAAAAAGGTAAAGATTTTATCTGCAAAGTTTGACCGGTTTCGTGGAAATAGCGCGCTCACAATAAAACTTGTCCGCGAACTTTTCTAACACCCCTCGTATATTTAGTTTATTGATTTGAGATTGAATTTATACCATTTTTTCAACGGTATGTGTGTACAAATTTGAAGACATTACAAGAATTCAAAAACACATGTAATTTGCTGAAAATGGAGATTTCTATTCATGACGTTGTTATAAATCAAGCGCAGCGTCGGACTGGGCTGTGCAGTTTGTGTATACAAAATGTTTATATTGATGACACTCGTAAACTTTTGTGCATTGTTTTGAATAATAAAAATTAAATAAATTAAAGCACTTTCCTGTTTACGCTAGCACTTGGAAATGCGGCGCCATAAAAAAGAAATGTAGTGTGTGTCCTTGAACATGTTTTAAATTCAAAATCCAAATTAAAATAATGAAATTAGCTTAACGTCACACTGGTCCATGCGCACTATCCGCGGCCTCTAAAGACCCCGATCTCTCTCTCTCTCTTTTTTTTTTTTTTTTTTTTTACAAAAATATAAATTCCACGTATAAAAATTTCAGTTTGTAAAGTTTTTCTTGTCAAAATATTTTGATATACATTAGAATAGGGTAAGAACCATTTATTTTGCTAAAAAAAATGTTGAAGGCCTTTAGTGTGATGATTTAAAAGAAGACTTCATGATAAAGAAGGCATGACATAATGAAGATCCCTTTATATGGGAATAATTTAGTCAGATATGAGAACAAAAGCTTGCATTCGTATCTAAATTTAAAATACTGAGACAATCAGATTAACATTTTATCTGTTTTGTGCTTATTAAATAATGATTTTATTTCTTGTTATATGTGTTTCCAATGCTTTTGTCACTGCGTGAATTTCTTAAAAATTAAAATGCAAGTATTTTTCTTTTTTACATTCTTGAATGGACATTTTGTAGGCATATTTAGCTACCGATATAAGGAAATTACCAAAATTTTTGTTGAACATGCAAAAGGATTATCGTAGAAATGCAATAAATTAATAACTTTAAACATTTTCCATCAATACAAAGGAAATCTATCTGAATAAGGAGAAACTATGTGACAGTACGCTGGATTTTCGTGTAGGTGCACAGTACTCGAATTTTTCACACAAATCATTAAAACCTTTTAAAAACTGTAGGATGTGACATCTTTATTTGCACTTTTTAGCACATTTTGCATAGACATGACAAAGTTCATTAAATGGCAACTTCCCAATAAATGATTAAAATTTAGAGTCCAAATATCATATCTGCAAAGTAACAATCGCTCATCTTGATAACTGTTGAATGTGTTATCCAGACAAGTGGTGTACTCTCTATGATATATTTGGGAAGAATATAGTTCATCAGGTGCTTTTTTCAATCGAAAATTAAAAAAAAAATAATGTCAGATTCACATATTATACATGTGCATTTGATCTGCAGATGTAATAAGAACGTTTTCCACTTGAAGGGTATTCTCTAGGTACATGTGATATATATATTTTTTAAACAAAAGATTGACTGAGCTGAACAGGTTTTGTCTCTTTCATAAGCAAACAAAAATTAAAAATCCAAGCAATGTGTACCTTTCGTAAATGCAATATAAAATACTCATAACTTAAAGCTGTACCGACAAACCCCCCATTTTCATTTAAACAGACTTTTAAGAACCTGTACTTCTCGCTTTATAAGTAGATATTAATTTGAGCCGTTTAAGATAATTAACTTTTGGAATGAAGTGCATAATAATTGCCTCACCTGATGCAGCTGAAATTGAAGAAAAAAATTATTGTAGAGGAGTACATAAAAACTAAGCTGCCATCATATATTAACGAGTAAGTCTATTAACCAAGCGCGTATTATGCAATATCAATTGAAACTTGAAAGTTCAATATTATATTGGAATACTTTTTTATGTTAGGTAGTTTTATCTATTTATCTAAATGTGACGAAAAAAATTGATAATATTAGAATAGATGACGTTCAATTTAGGAACATTTTTATGCCAGTCGGATATTTATATTTAAATTTTTTTCTATTTTGAAGAACACGTCTGATAAAGTAGGCGAGGAATCAGGACAAGATTTTCTTTCTTTCTACTACACAAAGTAAGTTGAAAGAGAAAAAGTTCTCCATAGATAAAATCTCATAATAAATAAATAAGTAAATAAAGCAATTTGACATATTTCTAGCACTTTATGAAATATCTGTCTGCCCAGAAAATGTCTATTATCTTGACTGAAACAAAGAAAATGATTTTATCTTATTGGAAATCTTCATTTTACGATCAAGGGTTATACAGTATAAATGTAGGTTGGCCCCAAATATAATTATTACGTATAAATTATGTACATGATACTTCGGATTTTCTGTGATTTATCAAAATGAAAACAAAATTAAAACTAAATTTTATAGCTTCTTGTGAAACCTTTGTCATTGTTAATTAGAATCTGGTTCAAAGAGGAACAATTGTCACCACGATTAACCTAAACACGTCATGGCTATATAATCATGTATAACTAGTATTCTTAGGAGCATCATGCTTATTGGCCAGAGAGAGAGAGAGAGAGAGAGAGAGTACAAGATTTTTTCTTTTCCTTATTCCTTTTAAAACTCGGAGTAATTATAAGCCTATTTTTTCGAAAACAAAATTTCTTGCACAGTTCAAGTTTAAATATAATTTTCATTTGCTGCAAAAGTTAATAAGAACCGCAAATTCATTATCTCGTCATCCTCATTACTATATACACGATTATCTTTTTTTTTTCAAATTTATCACCTTGAAGGTTAAGAACATTTGTGTTTTTTTCACATTAATTTAGGATTTCATACACATAACTTACATATCCAGTTTATGAAATGTAGTCATATTTATGGTGTTTTCATACAAAAATTGCCATAAGTATTGCATCAGAGGTTGTCTTTTGTATTTGTATTTTATTTAAAAGCACGTGAAATTTAAAGTGTTTTTATAATAGTATTAGAAATTCATCTATCAGAATAAACATGTAACACCATAAGGAGAATAAACGGATTTTACATTTTAGCTTCAATTACCGACATCAAAATATAGAAACACATTTTTTTAAATTCTCTAATGAATGAATTTATTATTTGGTTATCGATACAAACATTGTACTCACATTGCCCTTTTTCCAGCCATCGGGATCGGCTGTCTCTTGATGAAGTAAACAGTCATAAGAACTATCCATTGACGTCGTATAATTGACGGAGCATTTTGTACCTGAAAGTAAAACTGTGTTTTATGATTCCGTACTTCATTTAATGGACTCTGGAAAATCAGGTTATCACTTAATAATTGGAGTGAAATATTTTCTCTAGTTTCAATTTAAGATTGGGTTAACTTTGTATTTGATACCCCTTGGCAACTTGCCAATTCTGATTAAATGAAAAATTATATAATCAGATCCCAACTCGGCCATTACAAAATGTATTTTTTTTCCAAATGCAGCTAATAATGATACATAATAATAGATAATTGAAAAAATCATTCGATATGAAATATCAGTGGGTTTTTTTAAGATATTTGACATCAAACTACTTCTAAATAACAATATATTAAATGAACTTATTTCTGTTATTGAAAAGTAAGAATTAACACAAAGTATAAACTTACAATCAATTAATCTTTTAAAATGTTTATTTCCAGCATCACTTATGGTAAAATCTGCAGATGTTGCCGATGCCGAAAGCAACCGACAGTTGTCCTTTGATGTAGCCGTAGAAAATGTGAAACTGTAGCAAGACGGGATCAAATCGCACAGAGCAGCACAGTATAGGACAGTCTTAGCCGAGGCTTGGAGAATAGGAGTAGACGAACTTCTCTTGTCTGTATTGGCGGGAACAAGCGTAAAGTATTCACCAAAGCACAAACCAATTTTACACATCCCGTAAAGATAAAACAAGAACTGTTTTGTAGATGTCATGTCTTCAGCAGCACTTAATAAACAGAAACTTAACTTCGATGTTTAGTTTACACTTATATTTCGATTATAAGCTCAAAATTACACCGCCGAAAAGTTTACGTAAATCATAACCTGGTTCTTCTTTCAGATCGAATTAATCAAAGTCGTCTTGATGACAAACAGATTTAAACTACAAATGATCAGTGAAACCAGTTTAGCCCCAGATGATGGTTTTTAATTCGGAAGGAAGAAATAAAATTCAGCAGCCTTGAAGTTGAAAAGAAGTCAACCAATTTGCAACCACATTAAGATTATGAATTGCTACATCGACTAAAGTCATCTACGACACTTAACGAAAACTCGAGTTAAAACGATAATTATTAATCAATGTGCCCTAATTGTTATGATGGGCGTCAAAGTTGCTATGAAGATCTACCGATATTTTTAAACCAATTTTTAAAAAATTGTTAGTTTTCATAGCATTTTATGTTCAAGTTCCTTTACAAAATATAGACACTTTAATGAGAATGAGATAACTTTGAAGACATTGATAATGATAATCTTAGTTATTTTAAGAGATTAAAGTGATTTCTAGAAATAAAAGCCGAGGTTGAAAATGATTTAAATGACTAATGATTTTTCTTAAAATCAAAAACATAGCAAATTTGCCGTCTCTTATGCATGCAGTGTTTTCATTAATATAAAAAAGAACAACTCTTGTGGCGGGAATTAGTTTGACAAGAAAAACAGTTCTCTTTAAAAATGGGATCAACGCATGTAGACAAAAGCTTTAGTCTATTTCCTGCTGCTGTTCTCTCAGTGAAAAATTAGACTTTATTACGAGTTAATGATATATAATACAAAATAATATAAAGGTATTGTCCAGTGGTGAAATTGGAATTTCCACTGAACTATTGTTATAAAGTTCAATATTTTTTTTAATTCATACATCTGTTTATGGCATTCAAAAAAAACAAAACGATCAAAAGGTATTTTATTATTGTATTTCAGCAGAAATTAAAAAAAAAAAAAAAAACTCCTTCTAGATGAAATATGATGATTTGGTTAACGATGATCAAATTTACAAATTGTTTCCGCCATATTTTTATTCAATATTCCGTAACAAATTTTGAACCTAGAAATGCATTTACATTGCATGGCTGAGAATATTTTTTTCTGCGTCTCAAATTTTTTAAACTTGTTTACGTAAATAAGCCAGATACCTTAATTACAATTAACTGCCTTACTTTTTATATAATTAAATGTTTACATCATTTGTCAAGGTGCAGTGGAGGAATAATTTAAGATGTTAATAACATGTTACCCAAATAAATTCTGAATACCAGAATGAAGAACTCTAATTTAGCCTCTGGGTGTTGTAACTAATTATCGTAACATTGTTTAAAAAATGGTCTGAAATATCGTTCAACAAATACTATTCTCAGTTTTCTTGAAAAGATCCACTCAAGTATACTGGGTCTCTTGCATTACACCGGTTTTTTTTAATTTTGAGTTCATGAATTGGAAAGGGTTCTTAGATATTCTTATTGAAAACGTTATGTTCTGATATAAATAAGGAGAATACGATAGGAAAGGAGATAAAGAGAGGTAATTGTCGATGAAATGTAAGATAATAAACAGAGAAACAATTTATGAGTAGAGCCAACACCGACATACAATTACCGAAGTTGAATCAACTGAAATGGAGGAACAAGCATCACCTGACTAACGGTCACAACCACCGTGTATACGCTGTCATAATGGGGTAAACGGAACAAACTACTGAGATAGTGTAAAATAATAGCTCCAACAATGCGCATGAAAACAAAAATAAACAATCAACAATCGACCTAATAACCTATTAAATCTGTTATTTCGGTCATTGTATATATCATAGACTTTGCAAAATCTTAAGTTTAGATAAGATTGTTAATATATCCTGAAAGAAATCACTCTATTTTTGAAATGCTCTTGTAAATGGGATGCCCTTTTATATGAATAAAAATGTAAAATTTTATACAGTTATATGCAGGTGAAAATATTACCAGGTATATTGCTCCATGAATAAGGAGACGACGATAGAAAAATTGAAATCAAAACATTTGTAAAAGAGTTTAGATAGTGGTGTACCATCAATGTCTTTCATTCTGTACAACTATACGTCGAAGTCTTTCACTTAGAGTTCAACGGGACACACCGAATCAAGATTTTGGAAGCTAATACTATACCATCTTGAAAATTCAAATAACATAAAAATAGGCTTAACTTGTTAAGAAAGGTTACCCTATATAATGAGACATTCGAAGGAAAATTGCCCTTATTTTTGGCTTTTAACATTGCATAAATTCAAAATTATTCATTTTATTAAATTATTTTGTAATATCTTATCAGTTTAGAGGCAATTAATTTTATATTAAGTACATTTTATTTACAAGACATTTTAAATCATTGTCTATTGAGACATGTTACTCTTGCATCATGAAAGACCGGATTTTTCAAATTTCTCATGTCTACAGGACTTTTAAATACTTTCAGTCCTAACTCTTCGAACACTTTTCCGCACATTGTATTCACTTTTTCGTTTGCTTTTACAGGAATACTAATTCGCCACTTTTGTGCAAGTCTTGCAGATTGTCCATGTTTGAAAAGCCCAAACGATTGTTCAAAGTTATTCCTAAACGCCATGTCAACCCAAGCATTTTTCTCCGGTGTGTAGTCTAAGTCTAACGCTCTGTATAGCATCCTGGCAACATCCTCTGGATACAAAGCGAGACAATCATAGGTGAATGGGATAATTTGTGTTGGATAACTCCTTTGAAGTCTTTTGAATGCTTGTATGTCTAGCCAGATTCTACTGCATAAATGATTTGAAACGATTCCAATTTCCTTTTCCTCATATTTTACTAAATTGATTTGTACTCTTGAGTTCATCACTCCTCGAGGATCTCTTACAAGGTGAACAATTTTCAAATTTGGAATATTTGCAAGAAAACTTTCAGCAAATGTTGCTGGCATTCGTATTGTCTTTATAAGACGATGCTTGGAATTCAGACATTTATCTTGAAGAGCTTGTATGCATGTTCTATTAAATTTTTCTGGATATTCTAACAAAGTAAAATGTCTTTTGTCCCATTCTATCTTTTTTATAGGAAAACAGTCTCTAAATTCCTTTTGATAGCTACTTGGTGCAAACATTCTTAAAGGTTCGATGGCACCCATAGGAATGTCCAGGAATTTGCAAGAAAAAAGACTTTTGATGATGCGAACCGAACCCTCTACGGTTTCCCAAAATCCTTCTGGTTTTCTAAAAGAAAAGAAAATGTATGTTTTAGATTTTACAAGAAAAAATGAAATCGTTGTTCAATTAATATTTCTCGAAATATATTTTGATTACAGTGTGTATGCATTTTTTTTTAATAAGATTTTGCTTTTAAAAGTTTTCCTTTATTTATAAACTTCACTACCGTTGAATTTCATATGTATAATAATATATATTTATTGACTTATATGCAATAGATATTGCTTGCGATTTTTCACTAGAAAATCCTTTTTAAATATTTCGCTGAAAGCAATTAATGTAATTAGCTAAAACTTGTTATCTTTAGCAATGCTATTTGGAGAATTTACTTTGATATTCACAGGATCTCAAAGGATCTTTATTGCATACAATTCTTTGGTATCATTATCGTTTTCTTTTGAATGTTCTGAGTAAAGTTACGCTGGTCGAATTCCTTATTGGGTGATGAAAAAATGTAAACCTACTTACCTTTGACCATATTATTTTATTTTTAAAATTAATCAAATTGTTTTTATTTTCTTTTATTTTGCAATTTGATTGCAAGAGAGTAAATTACGTAGTTTAATTCTTAAAACTTGCAAATTATTATCTTATTTGTAATACAGGAGACTGCATTTATATAAATTCTTATGAACACGAATTTTATGATATTTATATCACAATTTTCGAACAAAAGCAGCATTCAAAGCATGAAAAACAGAATTCAGTTTGGAATCATTTCTGCAGACCTGCAATATCCGTGGGGGTAACAGACGTGTTGATTTGTTCTGTGGTCCCTATAAAGCCCCTGGAATGGCTCAAAGAAAAAGAATGTATTGTTGGTTTTCAACAGTTCTGACGTAATTGTGGAACCACTTCTCATGTATGTCATGATAAGAGTATATTTAACGTCATCTATAAATATAGGAAACATGTCATGAATGATACACGTAGATTGCGTACATCAAAAGCAGGGCATTGATTTATTTTACAATAAATCAAACTTTTGAACAGATACTTAAGTTAAAATAAAGTCCTCTCTCTTTCTCTCTAACTCTCTCTCTCTCTCTCTCAAATACACACCCTCACACATGCCCCCTCTCTTTCCCTCACATACACACCCTCGCCCTCACATACACACACAATAAATTGCATTCTGTACTTAACTCACCAATATACAAGTACATGATTATATATCTACCTTTATTTTGTTGCACAAAATCATTTACTCCATTCTGTTTTCCTCCCAGTACCTGCGGAGGGAAGGGATTTCTCTGGCCGTCCTCTAACATCAGATTAACGTGATGGTAGGAAAAGTTTCCCTTATGTTCCATATAAATAGGTATCCTAATTGGTTCGTTTTTCCGTGGAAAAATTTCAATTACATGTTTCTTAGATTTTACTGAATTCTGAAGCTGTTTGTTATTTGCCACGATCATATGACCGTAGTTTCGCACTGGGGCCTTTACTTGAACTTGGTTCCCAAGTCCATTATTTGGAATATTTTTGTTACTGGTTATCGGTCTATACTTAATGTTGTCTGATATAGAGGGTGCACTATTGCCTTTATATTTAAACCCTGGAGGGTATTTGTTGCTGTTTATAGAAATCTCAAGACCTGGTGACTGTTGTTTATACTGAACCTTCTCCTGAATAAATTTTGATTTTAATACTTGGTTAGTTGGTTGATGATTCGGATTCGGTTTGATAGTTTGATATTTTGTTTCAACCTCAATAGGAAATCCGAAAGCATTTCCGTTCCTAAAGATGTTATTATTATGAAAGTGTACAATATTTGCGACAAGTCCTTTTCTTAAGGAAGTTTCATTTTTAACGTTACTTAAACTTTGACTTCCCAATTTCACAATTATCCCATTTCTCTCGGTTTTAATATTTCCAAAATTTGGTGGTACAGGCCTTTCGAATCTCGCCAAAGTGTTATCTGGATTGAAATATTTAGAATCTTCAAGACGAATTTCTTCAGGAAACTTCTTCATAGTGTGTATATTTCCTATTTCGTTCCAGACAATGTCTTTCTTAATAATAGAATCAAAGGACTGGGCTAATTTCTGTTCTCTTTGGATACTAGGGAGCATAATGTAGGAATTCCCTTTATATTTAGACTTCGATCTCGATTTTAATATGAAATTATCTTTAAGATTATCAATGTCACTATAAGTTCCTGAAATAGGGAATATATTCTGTTCTTCTATAAAGTTTTTCACAATTTGTGTATTTTTCTGGTTAATGTGAAGTTTATGTATACCAGTACTTTCCGTGTTCTGTGTTCCTGCAAAGTAAGCATTATACACGTACAGTGTTTGTTAACTGTTTAACAAAACCTTAATACCATTGGCCTTAATAAAGAGGATAATTCTCGAGTGCTTTGATTTAAGAATAATTCTGTTACAGAGAAATCGATATTTTTTGCAGGGAAATTTGTTGTCTTAGAATAATAGGTTACTGTCCCTACTGAAGAGCATAAGTCAAAGACTTTAATGAACTATTTCTAAAAATACATGTTTCTATCATTCTTGTCGTGCATTTTTTCCTTTTGAACCTGAATTTTAAGCATTACAAATACAATAATTGTAATACTTATTGAATATCAGATTTATTTCTATATTACTTCAGAATTTCAATAATTTTATTGACATTCAAAATTAAGGATAATGTAATTCAATGCGTAATATAGAAAACGGACAAACATTGATAAAAATGAAAATGCACTTAATGACTATGATGACTTAATTTGATTTTTTCCAAGAAGACATACTTATTTTTTTTTTTTAGTTTATTTACCTTTACCGAACAAGATGTACAGAAGAAGGCAGACCAAAACGAATACACAGCAATGAATGGCACGACTTAGGTGGAATCTCATAGCTATTTTTGGAACCAAGGCTACAAGAATAATAATTCATGAACAAAATGCACACACTGTTTCTTTACTTTTTTTTAATTCTGTTCAGTTGACATATCACGTGCTTAAAACAAAAGAGTACTTACGTACGGAAAAAATTGTCAAAATTCAGGTCAAGATATATTATGTCTATCCATTTGAAAATCTCTGTTCGTCATTTATATTGGATTACCGGTTTAGCCATTTTAAAACACTTTTATCAAAATGTAAAGAAATTTGTTTGTAAAATGCATCAAATGCACACTTTTCATCATTTTGATAATTCCGACACAAATGTTTTAATAGGAAGTTAAATATACTGACAACAAGTAATGGAATATCATCTTATGTGCTGCAATTAATCGAACAATTATTTTTTATTTATTTGCTTAAAGCCTTTTTAGGAGAAATTTTCATTTTATAATAAAAAAAAATTGTCCAGAGAAAAAAAAACATTTAGCATCATCTAAGAAAACTTGATTTACAAATACTTATTTTCAAACATTAAAAAAATTATGCTAATTATATTGAATCAAAGTTTGCTTTGACAAAAATTGTACAACATTAAGGACATCTCCTTGGCTACTCCCAATTTCAGCTGCAAAATTGTATTGCGAGCAGAATATTAATGATGACCAAACATTTTTTTCTCAAGCAAATACATGAAGACATGGACACATAAGTAATTCAACAATAGCACCTTTTCTTGTCATTGTTTTACTTCGAAATTAGACATACAATGCCCTCAGGCAACCGCTAACAAAGTGTCGAGAGGCATACATTAATCAAGGAATATCCTCTCCGTTTCTTACCTTATCTATCTGTTAACAGCTTGTTACATCTGTCTGATTGTGTGGAGATTAAATAACCAGAACATGGATTAAAACCGCTAATTCTCTGTAAAAGATCAATCTCTATTAATTAAGTGATGTGATTCAAATGAAGTTACAAATAATCAGTGGATTGAAGTGAGTGAAAGAAAATACAGGTAAGGTTTTATGACATTTCTTTTTT
Organism: Saccostrea cuccullata; assembly: GCF_032062105.1. Lineage (NCBI taxonomy): Eukaryota > Metazoa > Mollusca > Bivalvia > Ostreida > Ostreidae > Saccostrea > Saccostrea cuccullata. Next base: position 739,612 of record NW_026938715.1, read on the forward strand.
TTCTTGTCAACGTCATCGCTTCACTTTTGGCTATATTTCCGTTTTTAATTAATCTTTACTTTCTTTTCTCCTCATTTTGAAGGATAAAAAATCACATATCTTAATTTAAAACCACTACTATTTAACAAATCTAATCTATACACTTTATGTTATAAGACGCAAGAAACTTAAAAGTATGGTGTGGTGGAGTAGATATGGAATAGATTAATAAACATGAATTCAAAATCGCTATGTAAATAATAATCATTTTACACAAAATAGATGCTCATACCTGCGCTATATTGGGGCGCCATTGTCATCTTCCATAACTTTTTTTCTGTTGGCACGTAAACGTTCACCATGAAATTAAACGTATATTTGACAAGAATGTTGCGGTAAAAATCGGCGGAGCATAAACGAAATTTTCACTAATTACTGACCTAGGGACTGAATTTAATAAACATAGGAAACATCTTAGTCAACACACATATATTTGAATTCTCATTGGTTCAGAAGGCCAAAGTTTCTATGATCCATTATGGTCACTGGTCTTGGCCGTGACGGTAATATGGTCGTTTTATTATTATATATCCATTTTGGCTCTCCAAATGCTAGACAACTTGACACAGTTATTTCTGTCGATGGTATTCTTTTTAGACTGTAACTTGAAATAGAGTTGAAAAGAAATTGAATATCTGATTTTTTTTTTTTTTTGGGGGGGGGGGGTACTTTTAGTTTTACGAACATCCAGTTTTGCAAAGGGTTTGAAAACAAATCTTCATTTACAAAATAGTTTTCTCTGTGAAAGTTTCACAGTGTTCATACCAAGAATGCGGAATACATTTTCCCCTGTTACATACTAGTGTTGCAGCTGTAGATAAGTACTAGTATTAAACAAAAGATCTAACATTAATTAAAAAGTGCATTGCAATGAAATCACTGTAATTAAACAATCGAAAAGATTGATAAATGATTGTAAAAGAAATAATCATAGACGTTTCAAATGATAGATACGGTAGCTTTTGCATTTTGTTGATCAGAAAAAAAGGTGAGCTATGGAAAACTACATGTAAAAAAAATATTGTAACGATACCAGTGTCCTTTATGTTTATATGTCGCAGAAAACAGGCAGTAAATTGACATACCAAAATGCCGTTTGTATTAACTGTTCTACTTTGATTGCAAAAGCACGACAACAAAAAGATTTGATGTTGTTGTTGCAAACAGTTCACATTTATATCCTGTTAGGTCTACACATATTTAATAAAAAGAATCATTGAATTAATTGAGAAAGAATTCAGTTGGGGCATCCAACTATGAAATTAAATTAAATACTTTTTAAAAAGATATTTAATTTTTTGTTTTAAAAAGTGAACAATAAAAAGCCAAATAAATATCTGCTGTTATAATAAGTTTAAGCAAAGCGAGATCACTCTACCTTGATTCCATTTCAAAATATGTTTCTAAATCTAACGTTACATATTTTCACGAACCTATCTAAAACAAACGGGCTGGTTAATGAATGTCACAAAGCATATCTTTTATCTTTGCCTTCGAAGTCTATGAGCGATTCTCATACTTATAGATACATGTAAATACTTTTTAAAATTATTTTATCAAAATTAGCAAAGCCAAATACTTCAAGTGTGTGGCTCTAGCTCACAAAGCAGAGATTTAACAGAGAACAGGAAGCAAACATAGTAAATATCTATCCCTGAAATGCTTCTCGAAGATGAAAGTTCATCACTTTGCATAAGTAAACTAAACCAATATCTTCAAAAATTGTCCATGACCTTATCATTTTACCAGTGCAAATTCTTTGAGCAAAGAATGAAATAATTACATGAAATATATAGAGATAACGAACAATATTCAATCTCAAAGTCCATTAAACAATACGAAATAGGAACTGAGCAAACACGGACCTCCAAAACATCAGAGATGGGATCAGGTGCCATGGAGGAGTGAGCATATGAGCATGTATATATTTTTCCCTTTCATTTTTACTTTAAAACAGTTTAAATTAATTGTTAATTATTAATCTAATTCAGAAGTACGAGCGCTTCGTTAAAAACGGGAATACTTTCATTTCAACACTCTTGGGTTTCGTACCTTCCAAAGGAAGCACAGATTGCACATACTTGTATTTATTGAACTTTTTTTACCTTACTAAACCAAAACTTAGTAGTGATGAATTAAATTATAAATATACATACAAGAACAATTCTAGAATAACTTGAGGGGTAAAAATTACAATACAGAAATTTTATATCAAAAGAATCTAAAAATGTATCCCATTAAAATCACCTCCTTATAAAATTGAATTTACACAAAAAGAAGATTCTTTCTCAATAAATATATCCTTTTTGAAGCCCTTTTCCTAAGATGATATTGATATGCTAAAGATTCATTAATATTTTGAAGAGAGAGATCTTCAAAGAATTAAAGTTTACTATTCCTTTAAATTCATTTTGAGTAGAATTAATTTTTGTACCTACAAGCCATACTAAAATTGTTTACAGTTTCCTTATAGGTTACTTATCTGAATGAAAATCAGGAGTATTGAAGCAACATTTTAAACGAGGGAACTTTTCCATTTTTGAAATATGCCGTTATAGGTTAAACTTAGAACTTCTATTTATATCCTCGGGGGTCATGGTGTTGACAACTGTCAATATTGACTAAATATGAATGCATGACCTGACGGATATTACTCTATTTGTTTTTCAAGCCAAGGTCTTCAACAAAATTAGCTTACCTTTGTGTATTCCTAAACATAAACCTATTGAGACCTTAACTACTTTCCCACAAAAAAGGATGCAGCATTGTGAAGTGGTTATACATGCAGTGCTTGCTCTAGTAAAGTCATGGAGCAAGGAGTTGAAGCAGGGTTTCGAATCCCGCTGCGGGTCAAATATTAAGGGGACCGGTTCTTAAGATGGAACCGTAGAAACCGAGTCCCATGTCGCATTAAAAGTGCTAGCACAAAAAATCCTCATTGTTCTGTATCCCAAATTTCAAGTAGAATAATCAAAATTTGCCGCCCTCAAACGGCACACGGTGGCATTCCGTTATATGAGTGAAAAATTTTCAAGAGGACGTTAAACAAATATAAATAAACCATAAAAGCAATGTTCTCCTTAATCTCAATTGTGCTACACTACGATAGCTGCATATCCTAAAATTGGATTGTTCATGTTTTCATAATATATGAAGAAAAACAATTGAAGTGGTTGCCAGTACATATACAATTATATATATTACTTCGAGAACTCTGTCCACGTACAAGTACTATCTCTATATCGAGTTAAATATTTTTGAGTATTTGAATAAATTGTATTCTTTATCTACTTTAAATTTTATAAACATTTGACGTTATGTGGTCCTGTTTTCTTGAAGTTTGTTTCAAAGTACAATGTACAACATTTACTCGGTTGTTTGTTGTCGTGACCCTATTATAACCTCAAGACACACCATCTAAAAATTATGCTGTATTGTTTACAACGTGAAACGTGTGAGAAGACATTTTGACAAGGAATTCCATTAAGATACTAATATTATTACCTGTGCTTATTTTAATGGCTGATCAACCCATTAATCATACATTTAATATATGAATACAATACTCAAAACAAAAGGACTTGACAACCTCTACCGATTCAAATCCCTTGCATTCCTCTTTCTGTGTCTGCTGAAATACACCAAATTCAAGCTTGTTTATTTAGTTTTTGTGAAAGAAATGTATTGGAAAAAACAAAAATATTTCATTAATATGACTTAATTTAATTTTGGAACTTTTTGGTGTGAACCAATATAGTAATTGGACTTATACAGTTGATAGGAAAGAATAAGATATATGTATCGTCTTACGGTATATATACATGTACATCAGGCTCGATATATCCAATGATAATCAAATTTTTGGAGCAGTATCCAACACAAGGCGACTGATTTCTGGTTTTATTTTTCAAACAAGAAAAATCAAACAAAAGTGGATATCATTGGCTAAATTTGTCTTTAAAATCTAACAATATTTGGAACCAACTACATACATTTGTATAATTCATAAACAGGCTTTTATAATGCATTCGGAACACATACAAAAACAGAGTGGTTTAAAATTTCTAAAACAAGGAGAAATAGCCTAAATATACTAGTAACTTACTATGATTAATAGATTCATATTTAAAATTAAATGTCAATCACTTTCTTCCATAATTTTGTCAAAAACACATAAAAAATGGATTGAATTTGTGTTTATGAGTAAAGTTCAAGTAGACATATTTCTATATAGCAGCTCAAATAAATAGTCATATCAAAGGACAAAATAATTAAGTACATCAATATAATTTGGATATACGTGTAACTTGGATCATAACTTGATTAACAATAACAGTAGATTCTTCTCGAAGAATAGATATCTAATAAATTCGAATAGAGATTCGTCATGAAATAACATAATTAATTTAATCATAGCAAATATAATTACACATCTTTTCAACTATCCATCTTTAAAATCTCTCTCTCTCTCTCTCTCTCTCTCTACATGAGAGAAGGGATAAATAGCAAACAAACAAAAAATCTCTCTCTCCCTCAACTTGAGTGAAGTGATAAATAACAAACAAACAAATCTCTCTCTCTCTCTCTCTCTCTCTCTAATAGTTCTTGTGAACACGTTTTATTGATATGTCAACTGATATTATGGCGGACTCTGCTCTTAAAAAGCAAGCCATTTATTGCATCGAATATCCTATACATATACATAAATATTGAATTGAAATAAAGACCAGCTGCTACGTGAAAGAAAAGATAATAGCATAAAAAAATAAACAAATATACACACATTGGAAATTATACAGAAAGTAGAAAAAAAAAATAAAATTAAGGACAATTTTTTGGCACAGCTGAAAAGGATTTCGTCATATTCTTAATGCATAATGAAAAGTATATTTCTACAATAATAATGCAGGTTTTGAAACTTAAAATACCTTTAAATAATGTGAACATTGATGAGTACTCATTTGCACATGTGTATGCGTATAAACTTTTTTTGTAAATTATTTTATATAGACCCCATAACCATAAACCTAAAACAGACTGAAGTCTTAATTTTAAGTTTTAACATACCAAAAAAAATCATCATTGATTTAAGTATTTTTAGATTCTATAGACTAACTTAAGTCTTGCAAGTTATTTAACATTGTTGACATTAAAATTCAAGATTTTCGACATCTAATTTTACTTTAAACTATGATATTATTTTAAGATATTGCAAATGTAACAGATTTTATGACTAATGAAACGTCATGGACTGTATCTATGAACTATCTGAACGCTTTTTGTTAGGAAAGGAAAAGTACAAGTTTAATATTTTTAAAGTGCTAGATTAAAAATCTCATGAATTGTAGAAAAATACAAATGATTTCCAAAATTACCTTATTCCTATATTTGTATACAACTCAAAGTTGTATGGCGAGAAGTTAAAATATAGTGATGAATATATTCGTAGGCAAATGTCCTCCTGTGTGCACCAGTACTCTTATTGTTTTTTCCTTTAATTTCGAGTCCGTAGAATAAATGAGTTATCCACAATTTGATATTTTTTCTTATAATTTTCCATAACTATGGCTTCATGCTGGAGAAAAGGAATTTAATTTTTTTTTTCTGATTAAATGTATATGCCATTTGGAATTACAGGTTTTTGTTTTCTTACAGGGTTGAATGTATAACTAAAAAATTTTTTTAATATATGATAAAAATCTAGATCGAAATTAAATGATGTTCTATAAAATTTAATGATAAATAATGGTTAGAGAATTTCATTATTAAGAAAGAAACTGATTTTTTTTCTTCCTTCTCCATCAAGAAACATCTAAGATGAATCATTTAGCACACAGATTTTGCTTTTGCATATGGGTAAACAGATTTGCACCTGCAAGTCCTTGAAAAGATGCAAATATGCTTAATAAGAGTATTTTTGCATACATTAAAGTGCAAAGACAAAGCAAGATTGGCTTACATGAGTATGTTTACAAATATGCGAAGCATTTGCTTATGAACTTGTGTAACTTCCCGCATATAAACAGCTAGGTACAAGATATTTAACTCTGAAACAAAGCTTACCAAACACAGAAAACAAAATATCTTCGTTGACGCATCACAAACTGTAGCTTTGCAAAAATGTAAGCACTTTGGTGTATCTGAAATCGTTGTCTATACCCATGGCACAAGTAAATCACCAAGATGGAGTCTGTCCCATGACGTCATTATTAATAGCGCGCTTTTCTATCTTTACCCACGGAAGAGTTAGGACAACCAACAACCTTTGTTTTTCTAAATTTTAGAATCCGCCTTCTGTTCATGAAAATAAAGATAAATGTTGGTACTGCGAGAAGAGGAATCGCAATCATACATATTCCAACCGAAAGGACGACATAGTCTTCGTTATTCCCAGCATAAAATGTGATCAGAGCACCTATAAATAACAAAATTGGAAAAAAATTATTCATCACAATTTATACATGTTATAATAAAAACAATTCCATTAGCATAATGTCGGGCACCTACATGTATAGGATAAAGGGTTAAAAAAAAATGGCGCGCCCCTCTCAAAATTAAGTTTTGTAAATAGTGTCTATTAACATGTATTACAAAATCATTTTCAATGAGAGGCCGTTTGGCCTAACCACCGTTTGCTGCATTTTGTTGCAGTCCCACACAGCGTATGCCGCATTTTGTTGCAGTTCAGTATGGTTGACACATCCATGAAAATGAAATGTTTGTCAATACACCCCCCCCCCTCAAAAATATGAAGTTACTAAAAAGTTCCTGAACGTAGATTTTCACTTCCTTCCTCGATAATTTAGCAATGCATTCTACCTTTATTAATTTTTTTTAAGTTTATTTGTTGATTCTGTCACGTACCAGCAGGTAAAATAACAAGGAGCAGTATTGCTAGAGCACAACCTGTGATACATCCTCCCATACAACAAACACTGGATGACGGTTCATCTGAAAAGACAGATACATGATTCAGTCATATTACAAAGTTACAGATATACTAGTAATTAAAAGAAGTGGAGACAACACAGCTCTCTCTCTCTCTCGTTTGAATAAAGAAACTGGAAAATAACGACTTCTTTTTTATCTTGTAAATTTTATAATCCAGTGAAGAAATTTAATTTCTTTATAATTGTTCCCATTCTATCTAAAAGATATAAACTTAAAAAAGAAACGTATACAACTCAAAGTTTCAATATCTTTTAAAATGGTCCTTCGAGTGTGCCTTCTTGTCCTCCTTCTTTTTTTTAAAAATGGTATATGTACCTGAATTTTTTTTTTATTTATTATGCATGTACTTGAACACTGTACGTTAATCATTTTTTATGCAAAACATTGAGTCATTGTTGACATATCAAATTAAATCCACATGAATCAAATACACACTTATTCTTGTTTGTATAAATGTGTTTAAAAATCCGGCCATTTTTTGCACAGCTGCATAAATTCTGTAAATATTCTGTCTCATATATATATATATATATATATATATATATATTCTATGTATCGATCTAGAGGGGGTGGGGGGGGGGTCTGAACTTCTCTCTCAGAATTATTAATCAACACCTTCACCCCACCACAAGAAAAGCGGACGCCGGGTAAATTAATATTGAGAGACCCTGTTGTTCTGGTTCTGCCCTACACCAAAACACGTTTTTCGGGCTTGGAGAAGCATCGTTTCCCCCCCCCCTCCTCCCCCCAAAAGGCAAAAAAAAAAAAAAATTACTTGATCAGCACACAATTAGTATCCATGTGAAAATTCAATCATAAGAAATTCTGTGGTCATTGACAAGGCATATTGACGAGATCAATTTGTGTTTTCAGATCCCCCAAATACCAATCGATTTTTATCACGCATAAACTACCCGGTATCTAATTATCTAGTATTGATGCAATATTGATTCTAAAAGGTCTTATAAGTGCAGTTATAGATCTTTTTTTCCTTTCTGAAAGCTTCAGTCTTGCCAAAATGAACTTGAATTTCCTCGGTTTGACCGCACAACCTTTTCTCCTGTGTTGAAAAAAAAATGCTCAGAAATGCATGTATCTTTTTCTTCTAGCCTATAAATGATTCATCGGACATTTTTTCTTCCAAATGTCAAGAACAAATGTCGTGTACATATTTTGTAATTATCGCCTTATAAAAATAGTTTATATTTGAATAATACTTGTGATCGTTGTGTCATTGTTTTAAAAAATGCTTTGCTTAAAAAAACTATTTTTATTGTCCTAATCTTGCCAATCTAACCCGTGATTATTTCCCAGAACGAAAACATGATTAATGCGTCCTTTCCACGTTAAATCGTTTGCGTTCCCTTGTTAACCATTTACAATTTGTAATAATTTGTCTACTGTGCTACCAGAAACCATTGTCGCAGAAGTCTAATACATCAATGGAACATTTCCATCAGATTTCAGACTAAACTCAAGTCTTAGACCGAATGCACAATATGACCGACATTTCTTCCTTAGTTACTGCTACAACGTGTGAAAATGCTCCATATTTAGGTGCAATCTAAAATCTTTACAATCAGAAAAGCTTATGCCTCGTAGATGTACATATATTTTTTTTTAACACTAATTTTTTAAAGTGTGTAGGTTTTTATGCTTAATTGATATCAACTACCAATGTTTTCTTACAAATCGTCTTAGCTTCCTTAAGATCGTTAAGTTTGCTTTCTGATTTTCTTCAAATTATCATTTGGTAATAAAAAGGGATTTCATTTCCTGAATCCAGTATTAATAGGCTTAAATGAATCATCAATTTTTGTTGAACTCAAAATGAACCTGTGAAGCATAAGAAAAGATTATACACAAAATAAAAGGCTAAGCAATATCGAATCACCATTCATATTTCAACATCGTGCCAAAAATTAAATTATGCTAAAATGCTTTTCTATATTTGCACGTTTTTAAAACCTTTCATGCAATTGTGTTCCGCATAAATAATTGCTATTTTTCTATTTTTGAAAAAGAAAAAAAAACCTCACACACACATAACAAATATTGATCTTTACCTATAAATATACGTAAATAGTACATGTAAAATATTAATGAGATTTTGTGGTTAAATGCCTAATCAACCAATGAGAACAAAATATCCGTGTAGAAAAAAATCTGATATAACCGTATATAAACGTATTTATCTGTATATCGATAAATCAATCAGCTTTCATTTTATAATGTATATTACAATTTTCAGTTTCCCTAGATGCTCCTGTTTTCTTCATGAATAAATTTCTTTTAATTATTTGAGATATGGATCGTTATTTTTTATGAATGCAATTCTATTGTACTTGTCAATGCTGGTATTTGCAGAGCAAAGATAAATCGATATAGCCCGCCACATCTGTTTCTTTCTGCAATCGATCTTTATACGATGTTCTTAATCATAGATTCTCCTAATTATACTGTACTGAGTTTTTAAAAAAAAAAAAAAAACATGAATTCAAGGACGTCTGAAAATATCAAATTTATTTATGTTCAAAAACAAACATTTTTTCTTTTAATTTAAATATGTCCTCCACGGCCCTGCATATAGAAAATTTCTTTCGACATATTGATAACACTTCTGGATAAGCACATGGACATCATTTTGGACAATGTATAAGCTAAGACCCCCCCCCCCTCCCTCCGCAAATGGATTTCCTCTTTACTATATTATGAGACAAGGCGGTTGCACAACATAATTACAAGTAATACTGAAGACCAGTTAGATTATTTTTTTAATTTGATGTATTAATGAAAAAAGACACGCTATGATTACATCCCCATCCCCCACTCCGCCCCGAAAGAGACAGAAAATGTGTTCCTGTTACAGTAGTTTTCGGTTATTGCGGGGTTAAACAGATATAATTGAAAATTCTAATTTAAAAATTAAAAAAAAAATGTCAAAATTTCAGAGCGCTTTTATGCATTAAGACACTTATAAAAAATAAAATTTATTATTTCATGATAGGAAAAAACAATACATAGCATAACTTTATCATAATACAATCAACATAATGGTTTAAGAAAAAGATTCAAATTAAAATTGACTATATATATATTTTGTACTAGTTACAAGTATTTACATGTACGCAAGTATTTACATGTACGCAAATATTTACATATTCGCAAGTATTTACATATACGCAGATGTTGTATTGGATGGACAAGGATTTCCGCGAATTAATATAAGGGTAATAGCAGCATATGGTTACACATCATCCCTGATTAAATAGTGATAATGGCCACTTTGGGTGTATACTGGAAAATTGACGTAATATTTTATCTGTGCTAAATCCCCAAGGAGCATATCGTGGTCATCCGCGTATCCCGGTTACTCGGAACGGAGTATGTTATCCTCGTATCTTTGTAGATATAATTATTACCGCAGATATTGTAAAAAGAGATTGAAAATAAATTATTTGCAAACGGATATGGGTTTAGAGTTATTTGTAATTTTTAGCTGTTATACACTTTAAGTAAAATACTACAAATGGTTTTCAAATAAACCGATTATCATTATATAATTTCCATTTATCTAATGTTAAAGAATTCAGTAGCAAACCCTTTGGTAGGAAATCCATTCATGTAGAAAAATTTAAAGTTGTCATTTTATTTATCTTGGTCTTTAACAGAGAACAATATGGTTTTAAAAGTTATTTCCATAAGGTCACAGTGCACTATGCCTGTAAAAGTTTTCTGTACCAAATTTTGACTTCAAATAAATATTGGCAATGCAATGCATAAAACGTGCAAATGCATTTATATATTAAAAAAAAATGCATGTTATTGACATTAAGTTATTAACATCAGTGCATTTCTTCAAATAGAAAAATAATATACATTTTTTTTCAACATCAGGTATATAGGTATATTAGTTCTATACATACAGTGGATACATGTATCCCCTTTCAGTCACGCTCCAAATAAATGAAATAGAAGATATAAAGACACACAGCTACCTTAAGACACACTTAAACCTCGTATTTGGAAATAACTTAATTTAACCATATATATAGAACAGACAACCTACAAACATGCTTACCTTCATCATCCGTGTCGTCGACAGTATAAACTCCCATAACGGAGCAGTGACCACCCTTCACGATGCGGCTGGCCACATCCTTGTCTTCGGAAGTTGTTAATCCAATCCCGGAAATGTCACCGGAAAATAATCTGTATAGGATTAAACACAATTCTTAATCCTGTCCTTAAAAAAGAGTTCAGCTTTAATTTAAAAGGCTTATTAGAAAAGTCTTATTAGTAAACATAAGAACATAAAAATACATTCATAGATCCCAATCTAACTTGTAAAACAAAATGAACAGAGTTTAATTTAATGTTTCCATACCTTGTTGGGAAACTGTATTGATTTCAATCATTTGTTACGTGACAATCGTTTATCTCAATAATAGAATGATAGATAACTTTTATCTTATTTCTGTATTTTCACTTACCTCTACGTGAATTGTTTTTCTTCCTGAAACAACTATTGGTAGATTGATTTCCAATCAATCAAAACTAGAAATCGTGACGTTTAAGTTTACACCTGTTAATTCTGGATTTTTATTACTGTGTCGGTCTAGTAGTCCTCTACCCCTATAAACTCAAACTGCATGTCACCCAGAAAGGGGATTTAAATGTTTTACCTGTGTATACCTGTGTGTCATTGTTTACCTGTACCAGTTTAAATCGTTCGGAACACCTCTATCGCTTTGATAAGGCCGACAGTCATAGCAACGATGTAAATAGTGGTGTTTTTAATTTTTTTAAAACATTGCATTTCGAAACGGCAGAGCAAAATTACGTTGCATTATGACAGTAATGAAAATAAAAATAATCAGTTTCATTTGTTTTTACAACATTATATCACCGTACCACCTGCAAATCAGAAAATATTATGTGTAAATGTTTAAAATGGGAAGGAGGGGGTGCAACTACACAGAGAGAGAGAGAGAGAGAGAATTGATTTTCAAATAAACCGACAATCACAATATAAAAAAATATGTCCATCTGGATTTTAAACTTTCAAGTATAAGCCCCAATACAAAGTTTGACATTTTTTGGGGTCATTGATGATTTTGTTGTAGAACGCGTGAGTGTAATCCTATTTTATCCTACTGAAAAATATTAAATATCAGTAATTTTGAAATTACATAAACGTCCATTAACCCTTTTAGTGTTCTATGGAAATGCCTTTTTTGCAATCTCTCCAGTTTTCATTCACGTAACACATGTACATAGCTAGAAAACAGATAAATAAAAGGCATAATTTTAATTGAATGCAGCAATACATTTTTGTTGAAAATTTTTGAAAGAAAGAAATGAAAAGTCTGACATAAAAATAAAGTTCTTTTGAAAATCAAAGTAAAAAAAAATTAATTTTTTCCTCAAACATATTTTCTCCATCTCAGTGACATATAGGTACATAACTGTTGCGTTATGGTTTTATATATTATTCATTGCAGCTAAGTGTAAAGTTTCACGTTACGTCACGATCTAGTTGACAGCTGCGCTCAAGGTAAATTGTACACGCCTCCTAAGCTTTACGACTGGAACTTTCTTCTTATCCCTGATTGGTTGCTCATGTAACAGACTATTTCCGTGTTAATGTTGATAATTTGAGTTGACCAATCACGTGAATTGTTTACGCTGGATGAATCTGACGAAAAAGATCGTGACGTAACGTAAAACTTTACACTCAACTGCAAACTGTATTATAGTTTCCAGTTAAGTGTGAAGTTTTGCGTTACCTCACGATCTTTTTCGTCAGATGCATCCAGCGTAAACAATATAAGTGATTGGGCATCTCATATTATTAACATTGACAAGGAAATAGTCTGTTGCACGAGCAACCAGTCAGGGATAAGAAGAAAGTTCCAGTCGTAAAGCTTGCGGTTAGGAGGCGTGTATAATTTACCTTGAGCGCAGCTGTCACCTAGGTCGTGACGTAACATAAAACATACTTAACTGCAAACAATAATAATATTGGTCTTTGACCATAACGCTACATATCCCGTGATGCAAAATATACCGGTACTGGTATACAATTTACGGCGCAAGATTTTTTACGCATAGTGTTTGAATTTCTCCACTTTCAAACTTTGGTACATCATCCACCTTTCACCACCTGATTCCAGACACATTCTTAAACCAATATGTATATTCTATTCTCCTCTCAACCCTTTATAGTTGCCTCTACAGGCGATAAACTGGCTTGATTTGAATTGTCTGAGGGATTGCAGAAAATTCTAATTCAAGCGAGTTTATCGCTTGTAGAGACGACTATAAAGGGTTGGGAGGTGTGTAAAATGTACAGATTTATTTAAAAAAAATGTGTCTACAATTATGGCCCTCCTCTAACCTGATACCCAGAAAGCTTTCATAGATAGAGAATATGAGGAAAAGAGAGAAGATAAATGGACCTCATATTTTCGCCAAGGTAACAAATGCACATCCTTTCACTCTCTCCAATTTGCAAAAAATATAGAGATACAAAACAGTATCCAAGCTCAAATGATCATTCAAACAATGCAAATCAGAAACAAGCAAACAAACGTCAGATGTGGGATCAGGTGCCTTGGAGGAGTAAGCATCCCCAGTCGATCGATTACATCCACGTGTGTTCCTTGTCATGATTGGGCAAAAGAAAAATTCTTTACAAAGAAAAGAATAAACAAGAAATAGCCAATAATAATGATCTTGAACAAACAATTGAGCACGTAGATGATCAGTCTGTCCATGTTGTTCGAATGTTTGCCATCAACTGCCTATCAGAAAATTGTAAAAGTTCTAAAATCAAACATCAACAATGTATTTTTTCCCTTCTGAAACATTATGTGATTAAAAGTGAACATATTCTGAAGAAGCATCACTGTGATCAAATTTTCCACTACGACAAAAGTTGTCTAAATTCTCTAAATCATAACTAGATATATTTCCCATCTATACGTTGAATTGCATTTTCTCTTTCAGCAAATATGGCGTCATACGACGGCCGCTACAGTCCCGAGTACACTAACATCAATATTCCAGACATCTTAAATTCCAACTCGGACAAGGAAGAAGAGTACGAAAATGTTGTATTGCGACCAAAGGAGTCGACGGATAATGATGAAGTCTTCGAAAACTCGTCCAACACATCAAGTCCGTCCGCTGAACCCAAAAAACGACGGTCGGGTGTCGTGATTAGCATGGAGAATTTGAATAAAATCTCCCCGCCTGAATCCAATGATGAAGATGAAAGAGACAATTTGCCACGATTCACGCTTTCATCTTTTCCTGGATCGCCAGAAGACCAGTTAGAGCTAAAAGAGATCGATTTTGAAGATAAAAATGAAGACGATCAGGAGGAATCGAAAGAAAAAGAGGATAAAGTTTGTAATTTGATGCCAAATCCCCATTCAGTGGGTGTTATTTACGATGAAACACGACCTCGACGAATAAGTCATGATTCATCGCGGTACAAACCTTCTGACGTAATATATGACGAAACCAAACCAAAACGAAAAGTCAGTTTTGATACAGCCATGCCAACATTGAGAAAAATAAGACATGACAACATGCCAATTCGAAAAATTAGTTTAGACACCGGTCTGGACTCAAAAAACATTCGCAGAATCAACATCGATTCTGCAAGCGGAAGGTTATTGAAGAAACAGTGTTCAAATCCGGAAGTTAAGACTGATAGAAATATTGGTCAAATAAGCTTTGATGAGGAGTCCGGAACTCTTCATATTCGCCAAATAAACCCAGAAGAGGACGATTCGTCACAAGTGATGTTTGAAACTGACACTCCTTGTGCAACGCCAAGAAAAATGAGCTTTGAAGGGGATCCTTCAGATATCGGATACATTAATCGTGGATTTGACAACGATACATACTTAGACAATGTTACATTCCAAGTGCAGAGGGTCTACCCAGATATTCAAGAAAAAGATCTTAATGGCTTCACCAAGAAGTCAAATGGAAATTGTGATAATATGGGATACGAAACTAAAGGCATCCTTAAAGGATCGAAAACGAGACAGGCTCCAGTGAATGGAAACTCAGACTGCATTGAGGATAAAGATTTACACTCAAAATTGGCAGAACATCTAAGAAAGGATTCAATTGCTTTGACCAGCGAAAAGCTAGGGCAGATCCTAGATCTTCAAAAACACTACTCCCAACAACACATGCGAGAGAAAAGGGTAAAGTTGATTGCTTTATTATATGTCTTGGCAGTTACTTAGCTTAATAGTAAACGTTTTCACAGACAAGATGTTTTTTTTCAAATGATCTATATTTACAAATTAATCAAAATTAATCATAAAAAAACCATTCAATCACAATGTACGAAGAAGAGATTCCCTGTCCTTCTCTGTCTAGCAGCTAGAACTGGCACTTGGGCAATAAAACTTAGACGAGTTCAATTTTGATCTTAGTGTCAGTTTTAAATACAGTGTAATGAATTCAAAATGGAAATGTTAGACTAAGATAAAAAACTTGACGTCCAAGTTTTGTGGCACTAAGCCTGATTTCTTTACGTGCCTTCTTTGTTTCATTGTAGATAGGTATTTTCCTTATAATGAAAGACACTTCGTTTAAGGTTTTTCTTTCATAGGTACGTCTAATTGCAGGTTCAAATGGCAAAAAAAAAAGATGGTAGAATACCACTGATTAACAACTATATTACGTATAAATAATAACTTCTAAAATATCTCAATTTTTTTTTTCAGTTTGGCAAACAGAGAGAAATTCTGAAGAAATACCGGTTGCATTTGGGAGTTTCAGCGTTGTTAGTATTCATTATAATTCTTGTGAGTATCGGATGGCACTTCCACAACATTGCAAGGAAGGAAAAGATGATCAGTCAAAGAATTTTCTTCGAGGCCAATTCTAAACGGATATCCCTTTCTGATCCAGGCGAAAGGGATTCACTGTATGGAACACTTGGTCATCAGATACCGTCATGGCAGAAACCTACTCATTGTCTTGGTGAGGTAGAAACACAAGAATTCCAATGTTTACGTTGGAAAAACAGTGCTATCTTAAGGATAAGTTATTTTTCGCCCCCTGAATTGAAATGTTATAATATCTCTTGGGAATCTATCTCTGCAGAACTTTATCCTTTGGATTGTTATAACATCGGAAACCAGGGCTGGTTTGGACCCTCGAATCAAACTCATCCCGAATGGCCAATGACTCGTGACACCGAGTTTACTTTCTCAGCCTCTTATTCCCAAAACTTTGATGCAGGAACTTTTAATTCGGCAGTTGAAAACTACTGGCTTTCAGAAAATGGAAACGGTCTCTTGGTCAGCGATAATATTCCTTTAGTTATGCATTGGAATACAAAGAACAAAGGATCATGGTGCATCACTTCCAATTATACTGGTGATTTCTATGGTTTCAAAGCAAATATTGACAAGAAGAGGTTTCTGAATTACACGATTTGTAATGGAAATGACCCCAAATCTGCACATAAATACTTCAGAAGTTACTTGGAACCTGGGCCTGGTAGCTTACCAACAAAGCTGCTTTACACAAGTCCACTTTGGTCAACGAAAGGAGATAGAGATTCCAAAACAGTTTCTGAGGCGGATGTTCTCAGCATTGCCAATAATATAAGGAAACATAACATTACTTGTGGTTCAATAGTGGTGGATGGATTGTGGGAAGACATTCAAGGGGATTTCACTTTTGATGAACAAAGATTTCCAAACATTTCTACCTTGCAATCTACCGTTTTGTCGACTGCTGAATGCTCTCTCACAGTGTCATTCAATCCATACTTTGATTACAAATCTGACAGTTTCACAGAAGGGCATCCAAAGGATCATTTTATTCTAGATGCCAGTGGCAGAGTTCCAGCACTTGTCCAGTGGAATGATGATGTCATGGCAATGTTAGATGTGACTAACCCTGCAGCTAAATCATGGATCACTGGGAAAATGATGACGTTGGCGGACAGGTACAAGATCAAGTCTTTCAAAATGACATATGGCAAACCCACTTGGTTGCCTTTCCATCCGACCTTTCATAAACCTGACGTTACTCCAAATCAATTGAAAAAGGAATTCACTCACATGTTGGTTTCTTTTCATCAATTGAATGCAGACATCATCGAAGGAACTTCACATACCCAAAACCTTCCTTACTTTGTGTCTGTTCGAACAAAGGTTAAACAAACGGAAAATGGTCTTTGTCTAACTGGAACCATTCCTGTAGGTCTAGCACTAGGTATGATGGGATATCCTTTTGCCATGGCTGATGGAATAAGCTACAAAAAGTACGATCCCGAGGATAAAACCTACGAACTTCTTCCAAGGGATCTATATGTTCGATGGATTCAGATGGCTACCTTCTTCCCTGGTATGAAATATTCAACCCCACCGTGGAAGTACGACAATGACCTCGTCAATTTCGCCAGAAAAGCTGCACAGAAGCACGAAGAATATGTGACCCCAGCGATTGAAACCATGATGGATGACATAAAGGCTGGAATGCCCATCATTCGACCTGTCTGGTGGATAGATCCGGCGGACAAAATTGCCAGGAGTGTTGGCGATTCTTTCCTCATTGGGGATAACTACCTGATTGCTCCTGTTCTCTGTGAAGGGAAAACCTCAAGAGAGATTTATTTTCCGGATGGAATTTGGAAAGATCTAGAGACTCATAAGTTGATCGTTGGGAAAAAATGGATAACATATCCTGTGGAGATGACAACTTTACCCATTTTCGAGAAAACCAAAGTTTATGGAGATACGTAACATTACATAGAGGGAAAAAGTCATTCTTTTTTCGTCTCTGCTTACTGAAGAATGGGTGACGTCTTTTCAACACTGAATACTGGGTATTGAATAATGTTAATTCTTGGGAGTATATAGCCTTTATTATTGATCTCCTCTGGTTAAAAAATGTAAATACATATATGTTTACATGTATAATATGCATTCTCATGTAATGAAATGTTTTAAGTCATTGTTATAAACAACGAATTTACAGTTATTAAGTAAATATGGAAATGAATGGGAGCAATTTATTCAAATTACCTTGTTACTTTGAGTAAAACTTTGCAACAAAATGGATTTTAGTGTATAAAGTATTTTCCGATTACATTTTTTTTTTACTTTGAAAGCTTTATTTTACATTGTTTAGAATTTTTTTATAGATATATTTTTATATTTAATCAGATGCCAGTTAAAATGTAAATAACATTTAGATTTTGCAGGACAAGGCTTTAATTATTGTTACAGATATTTCCTAACTGTTATTTGCAAGTGCTTCCTGTTTACTCATTTTAAATGTTTTATCGAAATAAATGTCAAACATTCAAGTATCATGTCATCTTCATTGACTAACTCTAACACTGTACCATTAAAAATACAGTACCCGCATCGTTATTCTTTACAGGATACACGATACGATAGGATACACGCACGATACGATAGGATACACGCACGATACGATAGGATACACGCACGATAGGACAGGATACACGCACGATAGGATAAACGCAAAACACGATAAACGCAAAACACGATACACGCAAAACACGATAAACGCAAAACACGATAGACCTGATAAACGATCTTCACGATAGGATAAACGCAAAACCTGATAGGACTGTTTCAAAGTGCGGAACGGTTTCTGACAAAACGAACAGATTACTTTGTTTACTTACTGCAATATTTTAATTTAAATCCTTGCAAAGCTTCAAATCTAAATAAAGTACCTCTAATTATTACAAGAAAAAAAATTGAGATCACCGGTAATTTTACAAAAGTTGTTTATTTATATATATATTTTGTTATACAATGATTAAATGGATTATTTTGAAATGGAGACTGAATTTCTTTTTTAATTTCTAATCAAGGGTGTGAATTTACGAATATTTGTGTAAATGTTGAAATTCTCATTTTAAGGTTAAACTATGACTCGTTTAATAATGGATATTTTAACATACATGCAATTGTTGCACAAAAATCCCTTATATAATTATGTGCCGTTTCTCACGGGTACTATTATAAATTTATGAAACTATAAAAAGATCTATTATTTATGAAAAAATATATAGATACATTTGCACCTAATAAATATATATACAAGTACTAAGTTTCATGTATTTCACGGAAGAAATTTACGCAATAAATTAAATATTTGTATTTAAGGTTTCGTCAAAGGTCAACATGTCCAAAAATTTATTTTTACAATAGCCCCAAAACTGTGTGAGGTATAAAGTTAAAACTTTTACAGTTTATACATTTTTCATTGATAAACAGATAGAAAGTATCAATTGATAAGAAAAAAAAATGAAAAAAAAATATTATTTGAGAAAAAAATGCATATATTTTCAAAAAATACACCTAATTAATTACGTGCTCTCAGTGAAAACCATCATTGCAGAAACAAAATATGTTTATCGATGAAGGGCAAGTTGGACTTGGATTGCCTATGGAAAGTTGTTTTTTCCTGTTTATTTTGTCCAAATGTTAAGACTTGAAAGTGAAAGTACATTGCAAATGGCGGATTCTGTAGGGGTGTTGTCTTTATACATGTCATGCTTTCAATAACAGCCTTTCAGAGACCATTCACGTTCAACTTGCCCTTCAATGATAAGCATATATTATTTCTGCAATGATGGTTTTCACAAAAAGGACAGAACTATACAGGTGCATCTTTTAAAAATATGCACATTTTCTGATACCATTTTTCTAAAAAAATAAATCTTTTTTAAAATATTTTTTATCAAGTGATACTTTCTATCTATTAATCAATGATATATTTATACACTGGAAACGTTTTGACCGTATATCACACGTAGTTTTGGAGCTATTGTAAAAATAATCTTTTAGACATGTTGACCTTTGACGAAACCTTAATGTCTGAAGCTTACAATCTGCGGTGTAGCCAAAAATTGAAATTAAATATTAAAATCTTAGGGAAAAAATACACGTAGACGACCGGCCGAAAGAAAGGTCCAAAGAAATTGGTTTTAAAGAACTATTTAGTTCAAAAAAATTAATTTCCTGAGTAGAAATCTAAATAATCATTTATATAATGGCGCTCTGCATTAATACATGTAAACTGTGCCAACAGAATAAGAATCTGCTACAATTGCATATGTACATGTACGTTTACGCTTAGCTCTCACTTATGTACATGTACATGTAAACATTTATATCAGATACTTAAAACATCGTATTAATTAACGAACATTGAATGATAAAATACTTTTTTTTCTTTTCAGTACAAAATACAAAAATTAATAAACAAATATAAGAATGGATTGCGACGTTTTCGACTAAATAATTAAAAACCATTGCTATTGTACTGTTTCTAAAGCAAATGAATTATCAAACCTTGAAAATTATTTTAGACCTACCCGATAATCTCATATAAGGCATATTCGAAGGGCGGGATGTTGGAAGTCCGTAACCAATTAAAAATTAGATAAACATGATTTAACTAAATAGCCACAAATAATATTGACTTCTTAAAGAAAGTTATAAATGTATGGTATGAAATGGATTAATACTATAAATTGATTCGGTGCAATACATTTACTCGTCTTGCATAATGACCGCGGAATCGGACTTCTTTTTTATCATTATAGTAAAAAATACCGTAAAATACCGTAATAAAATTAGTGCGAGCAAATTGTCATAGTTTAAAATGTTAGAATTATTTCAATCTTTTCTACGATCAAAGAAATTGTTTCCTATAGAATTTATTCTGTCTGTAACCCGATGAAAACCCGGTGATCCGAAAGAAAACCCGATGATCCGTAAGTCCATGTACCATAAGTGCAGTATTTTTTTTAAACAAGTTTATTAAAAGACTTATTTACATAAACATCATGGAAAGATCGTACAAATAAAAAAATCAACGGATTGAGTTAAGAGACTTTGTTTCATTAAATTGATTTATATGAATTTTATTTAAATTCAATCAGGGAAATGATCTTTTTTTAAATCCATAAATTGTACAATTATTTAATTGATTTAGAAAAAAAATTGTTTATGATTGTAGTTCACACAAGGTATGACAGACTCCCGAAAATAGATACTGTTTGACACAAGGTGAGAGAGCAGTTCAGGTGTTGACGGTGAAGACACACGGGCCGAGCTGCCGTTTATGGGGATAGGGGAGAAGGGGGGAGGGGGTGTTGACCGCACGGAAAGGCAGTGTGCTGATTAGAGAGGTACACTGGCAAGGAAATCCTTCGATTTGACACTGATTATATTTTCAGTTTATTTCCAGGCCGAAAAGGTAAGCTGTTAAAAGTAAATGTTTTCCTGTTTATTATTTTTAGATTACCTAATGTCAGATAAAATTAATGAAAAACTTCTATTTTATAGTAACTGCCATGGTGTGATAAATCGGGTAGAGCATTTTCATGCATTGCATTTTATAATTTTGATTTTTTTTTTAAATTTAGATATAATAAGGAATTTAACTAATTAGATAGTGATCAAAATAAATTTAAAAAATTGAGCCTATACAGACAAAATCAATGTTAAAGTTGTCTTAAATGCTTCGTTATTATTTTTTTAAATTAAAATTCTAAATAAATGTGCATACATGCAGATCGGAGGCGAAAACACGTACCTAATACATGTATTATAGACGATTGATCGGAAGAAAATGAATATTGCTTTTAAAAAAGATACATTTCCCTTGCTAATTATTATTATTTTTTTGGTGGGGGGGGGGGGGGTGTTACGTATACACCGTGACTTTCCGAAAATCATCCTCTACTGTCTCTGACTAATTTAAAAAAATCTTATTAATATTTAATTTTGACCAAAAAAATCATACAGTTCGATGAATTAAAAAAAAACAGGGGATCGATTATTTCATTTTAAAAAATTAATTTTGATTCTCTGCTTGACTATGATATGATTATTTTCTTAGATTAATTTATTATTAATTATTTAATTTATTAATTATATCATTCATATATTTATTCTTTTCCTTCCACGCTTTAATATTTCTTTTAATGATGAAAAACTAAGGGATAAAACTTTCTTTTCTCTTTCTCGGTTAAAGTAATCTTATTTTAGTTAACAAAACGAAAAAGAACCTCGGTAGTTTCTTCCTGTATTAAAGATAAAAAGCGAGGGTTTCCGAAGAAACACGATAAACACAAAACATGATACACGATAGAACCTGATAAACGATCTTCACGATAAACGCAAAACACGATAAACGGAAAACACGATAGAAAACGCAAAACACGATAAACGGAAAACACGATACGATAGGATACGATAGGATACACGCACGATACGATAGGATACACGCACGATACGATAGGATACACGCACGATAGGACACGATAGATTTGTAAAGAATAACGATGCGGGTACTGTATAATTCTGTAATGTAAAAGGTGGATATAACAAACAGTTATCGTTCGAAAAAAATATCCATAAACAACGAAGAGGACATGAAACAAGAATCCCTGAAAATTTCAGAGGTGGGATCAGGTGCCTAGGAGGGGTAAGCATCCCCTGTTGACCGGCCACAACCCACTGTGAGCCATATGTGTTGATCAAATAGAAGGAACTTTGCGTAGTCAATTCAGCATAAAAACAAAGGTCTAGTTAATGGTATGGAGCCAAAATACGACCCACTGATAGGTTTTTGTTTTTGCTAAAAAGGTCAATACGACGACCATAAAATTTAAGAAAGGCTGACTATAAACGAGGCTATTGAATTCCCTGTAACATCAACTTATCAGTGAGTAGCCTGCATTGCTTAAAAATTTATCGTATTCAGAGCAAGCTCTTGAGTAGCGAATAAGTCGGTAAACATAAACACCATAATAAGGTGAAAGAAGAATTTATATTACTACATAACTTAGGAAAATTTAAAAGGTAGAACTTACGAAAATTGAAGATGTAAAAACATCTCGTTTGTCGTATAATTTATATGTTAATTGGCCTTTATCGTGTTTAGTCAGAACAACGTCCAAGTATGAAACATATGTTGCAGGGTATGTGGTGTGTTTTATTTCAAGTTCACTGGTTATTATCGAGTCAAAATACGAATAAAAACAACTATGATAATTGATAATTGAAAAAAAAGTCGTCTATAAAGCTGAATGTCGAATTGAAGGCCACGGCTAGTGTTGCCTTCTTCTTATGTAGAAGTTTGTTTGTTTTTTTAAATAAAGTTTGCTTCTTTTGAATATAAAAACAGTCTAATAATGTAGAACATTACTACCCATCGAAATTCCAACAGTTTGTTGGAAAACTTAGACTTCGAAGACTACATAATTATTGTCAATGAGGAACTCCCAACATAATTTTAATATCAATTCAGAGTACTTGTGTGTATTATCAGAGTGAATTTTAAAGATGAACAAGACTTGTAAATGGGCATACGCCACTTCGGTATTACTATCAAAGACATCAGCACCAGGGTATATTTCTCGTATTCGTTACCCCTGACTGCTTTATTGTCCAGGGAATCGGTGTGGAAAGAAGTATACAATTATTTTTTGTCGCTACCGAGTGCTGCATAGCATACATGTACGTCCGTCTACAACGGTGACGACTGATTATAGTGACCATTGACTTAGTCAGAAGCTTTATTTAGGGGTCCTCAGATATAGCGAGAATCCGAACAAAAATGGAGGACAAATTCCTTTTACAAATCGTGTTCAACTTTAACGAAGTAATTTTGCTGATGGCTAATGTGAAAATTTCCGAGTTCCGTAATTATTAAAGAAGCAGTCAGTATGGTATCAGAAAGTCTAGGTCTTAATCGTATCATGAAGAATTGTTGATTAAAGTGTACCAAACTCGAAAGTATTATGCTATGTTGACTTCTGAGAAATTTGGTGGCTTTCAAGTATTAAAAGGTTCTTCCAAATTTTTGACAGTTGCATGACCGTGTACATTTGATGAACAATCCAAATTGTATCCATGTAGGCCTTATAAAACCCTTCATGTTATGAGCTTCGAAAATATTATGGTCTACGCACTAAACTTTTCTGAAGGGGCTTAGCGAAGCACAATAGTACAACACATTTAGGCAATCGAGTTCAAGGTTAAGCATTTATATTCAGACATCAAGTTTTGAAGCCCTGTAGAAAAGCAGTGTCCACCAATCTGACATTTTTATGTTCAGCGACGACCTGGTGTAATTTTCACCAGTTCCTTATTCCGTATCAACAAAAATAGCGATAGAAAATGTCTGGGTCACCTGAACAAGTAGGCTTGTGTTTCATTTCTTTTCACAGATTTATATAGTTTGAAGATCTGTGATTGATCAATTTTGGTATCTTCAAATTTTTTCATTCTAATTAAAACCTATTTAATAACATTAAACACTAAACAGATTTACTTAAAAGAGATGGATTTGGGGTTCAAATCACCAATTGTCAGCAAAGTAGATGTTAAAAACACTTGGAAAACAAAGTCAGTCTTCATATATAAATTTATTGTACTGCAGTAGTGCAACATTGTTCAATTTCATCATTTGGCACAGCTATGAATGAATAAAGTTTATTATAATAAATATTGTATGTATAATAATGCTTGTCTATCATAAAAACGTTCAAGTAGTTTTTTTGCAGTAATATAAGCATCTTCAAATTAATGTCCTTTAATGATTCTTATTATGAATCAAACTGCACTGAAGACAAATAAAGTTTTTCAAATAATAGGTTCAAATCATGGAATGTCCTTGTTCTAGGATTACATTGCACATATGTCCTTCCTTGTGAAAAGTCTCCAACACTTTGAAAGTCCATTTCTCCTTTACATTGGTGGTGGCGGGGGTGGGGGTGGTGGGGGCGGGGGAGGTGGTGGTGGTGGTGGGGGAGGGGCACCACCTGGTGGAGGGGCGGGGGCTGGAGGGGGCGGGGCTGGAGCTGGGGGCGCCGCAGGGGCTGATGGAGGGGGCGGTCCTGTAGAATCTGAAAAAAAAAAAAAATCTGAATTTCTCCCTATCATTATATTTAAGTAGTATATTAATATAGAATGTCTATTAAATAAAAGTAGACATTCTATATTAAACTGACTTCAAATAAAGCATTTAGATATTGAAAACAAAAATCGAAGATCATGAACATGTTTGTTGATAGTCACGTGTACAAAAAAGGCAGATAAATATATAAATCAGTATTTTAATTGTAAGCAGGAAAATTTTCACAGGCTTAGGCCATATAAAATTGAAATCTTGGTTCTCAGGCCCGCGCGCATCCGTTTTGAGGTAGCCGCATTGCCGATTTTACTGTATTTTTGATAAAATAAAAAGTTGGTATTGCGGAGACCAATCCGGGAAAAAAATTCCGACCTCATTTGTTTCGTAGTTTAGTATTCAAATATCACTTCCGGTAGCCATTTGCAATGAGATTTTGGCTACTTCGTTTGAAAATACATTGAGGACATTACCTACGATGTTTACACGCTGTTAAGCGATGGATAAAGCAGAAATTTTGACCAGAAATGGAAAGTATATCTGTGATTAAAAAAATTATCTTTATGTTAAAGAAAAATCGGAAATTAAAATTAAAAAAAATACCTCCCTCATCTACTTTATTGCCAATAAAATGAAAAATAAAATGCCGCCCTCCCGCATCTGTTTTGGAGAAAACTGGCCTGAGAACCAGGAAATTAAATTTAGATAGCCTTAATCCTTTTTTTTTTGCTCATTTATCCAATAAGTTTTTGTTGAAATTAAACAGTATAAAAATTGATTCAAAATCTTATAGCTCAGTCACACTTAACCAGAACTGACATCAAACAGTTGCAAAAAATGATGTCAGTCCGCATTTCTTTACATTACTAGTACTATGATGAAAGTCTTCCCTTGATGCTTTTTGGATCTCTTGCAATCAACTCTTAAAGCATTTAAAATGGATAAAAACTGTACTTTAAGCACACATGCACCGTATAAGCAACAATCCACTAAGGGAGTGAACCATTTCAGTAATGAATGTGTACCTTATAAAATCAATGCCTATAAAGCCTGAAAAGCTGACAAATGGATTAAAAAAAATTGCAAAAAATTACACAAACACACCAACACATCTACACATGCATTTTAGGGAGGCAATAATGATATCTAAATTAAGTTCTCCACATAAAGATACCATCCAAAGTTTAAAGGTAAACATAGCTGATCTAAAATGTTATGACAAAAAGCCATTCAAAATATCTAATGCAGTTATACTTGTATAAAGTACTACATATATAATGATAAACATGTATTCAGTAACAAATATTTTGTATTAGGAGCTAGAAATTAGTTAGAGGTTAAAACTTCCATATATAACATTCTACATCACTACAAGTACATATACACAGTTATACATGAAATAAAGTATGTCGGAAAAAAGAACTCAAAGTATAATTATGTAGCAAATATATTAAATCAATACACTGCATTCAAGTTATGACGGCTGAAGTCTATCTAAGTTACAAAAAAAGTACAAAACTAAGTATAGTTGCACATGCCCTACACCTTGCATTATCTCACCTTATCCTTTCATGTAGCTACATGTAGTACAAAAATATACATTTTTATCATTTTCTGATAAGGCATAGTAAAAAATACTTATAACAACTGAAACTAATTCTTTTTACAATCAATCAGACTAAAGAAATTACTGTCAGTCCAGTATAGGAAGATATTAAAACTGATTTTCTGTTTTTATTTAGCATCATAATCTTTCTTGTAGGTAATTTGCTTGTGGGTCAGTAATGAAGGAAGAAAACAAATATTTAACATAAGCCTTACTTAATACATGTATATTTATAATTATAAAATACATTTCAGCTGATCATTACATTCAACAAAATTCTGTTTTTAAATTAATCTTGGTTAAATAGTGCTTCATATCATGGACTATTATAACGTAAATCATTGATAATCATGATGAGAAAAAAAAGAAAATGTAAATTAACATAGATTAAAGACTCAAGAGAATGTTATTACCTGCAGCTGGGGCCTCTGGAGCTTGGCTGGGGGCGGGGGTCTGGTCAGAACTGCTGCCCTGCTGTCCACCAGCTTCTGCATAATAATTAAAGGTATTAAAGACATATTTGCAATATCACTTTACATCATTATACACATATTTCAAGACAACTATAATTTTAAAGTAATATATTTATATTTCCTTTGTACTATTAATAAATGCATCATAAATTTTATATTTATCAAACCTTTGCACTTTGATTTAACCAGTATTGATGATTTCAATCATGCACCTTTTAAATTACTGGAATATTCATTTGTTATGATAATAAAAAACGTTAAATTTCCTACCCTTCTTTTCTTCATGTTCCTCCGCTGCAGTTTTATCAGCACGGAAGAATATTCTAGCACTGCTAAGTGAGTAGTTCAAAAGATCATATTCCTACAATTAAGCACATGAGAGTTAGATGTGTGTGTAATAATGAATTAATGATTAATTTAATCATATGCATGTACTGACAATAAAACTTTCTCAGTGAAAAGTTAAGATAATTATTAGAATGCCTCAAAAAAAAAAAATTGTGCATAAAAAATATTTGTTCATAAAAATAAAAGAGATGGTGCAATAATTTTTCTCTGACAAATGATTTAAATACATGTACACATGGTTAAACCTTCAATAACAGAACATAAAGATGTACAGACCTGTTGGTACTGATCCAGTCTTTTGACAGTTAAGGTGATGGTCTGTTGTGATTTCTCGTCACCTCTGCTGGCTAAGGCCTGCTTTTGTTTTTCCTTTTATACAAAGTATAACAGTCAAATTTGAAAACATATGAAAATGCATACAGTGTGAGCTTTACAGTAAAATTAAATCTTTATACTAATATGTAAAATATTCTGTTAAACTTCAAACATCTGTAGCTTTTTAAAAAAAAAATTTAACTTTAATTCAATGAGAAATGTCAACACTGCTTTGAGAATGATTTTTTTTTGTCAATGGGAACACTGCAAGCTGTAAGGGTGTGTTACTACTCACCTTCTCTGTTCTATATTTATCTCTGACAGACTGAAACCAGTGAAGTGAATCAAACTCCTGGTACTGGTCCAACAGCTTCAAGATGTAGGCCACCCCTAAAAAACATAATTAATTTGTTAACATTGCACCCACATAAAGGAAAACAATGTTAAAGAATAGTCCTAGGGGTCTTTATTTAACATCTTTTCACTTCTTACCCATAGAAAACCCATCATCTGTAAATGCTGCTCCAACTTTGTTCCTTCTGCTCATTTTTTCTTTTACACTAATGGAATGTTCAATGAAGTTCACAGTCTGTTTTAAAGAGAAAATCTTCATATTATACCTACATGCATACACAAAATTTATGTACAGTGTAAAAGTCAATCTCTACCCAGAGTTGTCGTTCCCCTCGCTACAACACCTCTGTCAACATCTAAATGCCAAGATTCTTGGCAAAACTTACATTCACCTATTGCATCATATATTATGAATGTAAAACTTCTATATTCTTCTTTAACATGTTAAATAAAAGTTTATTTATGAGAATTAGAATCAGGTATAGCTTTTTCGCCATATCCTATAAGGGATTATTTCTCGGCAGGATATTACGAACGTGGAAAATTTAAAATGCAATATCAACATGATTTTGTTTTTATTGACAAACAACTTGCAGCATTTACACATATATAGAAATGTAAATGTGTTAATCTTCTTGTGGACAATTTTAAACAACATTTGAAAAAAAATCACGTCCCTGCGCTTTCATACTACTTTTTAGACGATGACAGAGGTATGAGTGGAACGATAACTCTGGGTAGAGATCATGTAAAAGTTAGTGTAATTTCTTGGAGTTCTCCCCCTTGTATATCACTCTCTTACCAGTGGAGGTAAAATTACAAAGAAGTTCCTAAGATGCATATTCTTGGGATTCCTGAACTCTGGGGCAAACACATCCACTAGCATCTGAAGTAGAAATTGTGTCATTACTTAGAAGTTCTTTATCAATGAATTGTATATTTTTGTCAGAAAATGTATGAAGGATGAATAGTTACTTTGAAATATTCAGTTCCCTCTGCAAAATTTCTGGCTAAATTTCCAACCACGTTGTCTAAGTTTCTGAAAGAAAAGATATTTATAACATGAACATGAATACTGCATTTATCATCGTTATACAATGAATCACTACTGCTTAATGTGATTCTGATCTATCGATATAATCCCTCATCAACAAAGTTACCTTTGAAAGGAAACCTTTGCATCTGTTACTATTCAACAAAGTTTAATTATAAGAATGTAAAGTATTAATTCAATAAGCACAGCTATTTAAAGGATCCGAACTTACTTGGCAGCAGTTTGGCACTCCATAGATAAATTCTCCTCTTTACACAAATCTTCAAAGCTCACTATGTCCTCAATATCAGGAATGAATCGGATGGCATTGCTACAACAGTGGAGACCTCCAGATCGGATCATACGGATGTAACCCATGGCATTCCCTAGAGAAGAATTTTATTTATAATGTCAAAAATTTTCTTTAAAGTTCTGATTGATTCAGAAAGAAAAGTTACTGATTTCTTCTTTATTTCAGAAATTTATGTTTTTAAAACTTTAATTTTGAACTTCATATCATCTTGCCTATTTGAGATATAAGGGTTCTGAACTGATCCAGATAACTTTCTCCATCTGGAGTCAAGCCAAGATTCTTGATGTTTTTGTTGAACTTATCAGCTCTCTCCACAGGATACTACAAAACAGATTAAAATATTTCAAGTTTCCCAAAGATATATATTTCATTTCTGTTAAAATTCCATGATCAATCTTTTTATTCAAATACTGTGAAATCACTAATTTTCGTGGGGGTTTCATTTTTGTTGTTTTCTTGGTATGAAGAGACCCACGAATTCATGTCCACCACGAAGTCTAAATTTTCATATGCACAACTACTAAAAAGTTCTTCATCCACGAAATCATATCCCCACGAACCAACATTTATTCCTTCAACCACGAAAAATTGACCCCACGAAAATATGTGATTTTACAGTATATGTTTGTT
Source organism: Saccostrea cuccullata (assembly GCF_032062105.1). Taxonomy (NCBI): domain Eukaryota; kingdom Metazoa; phylum Mollusca; class Bivalvia; order Ostreida; family Ostreidae; genus Saccostrea; species Saccostrea cuccullata. Next base: position 769,629 of record NW_026938715.1, read on the forward strand.
TATTCTATGTGTTCCACATCATCTCTTCAGCCTTCATATTGTGGAGAAATTTTGTTATTTTTTGCATCCCAAATGGCTTCATTAAAAGTTAAGCACTATTTACCTTTTGATCAGTTTGCATGTGATTTTCCTTGAAGAATTTCCAGTCCTATATAAAAGAGAACCATATTTTATGTAAACACATGAAAGCCATGATAGAACTTTATATTTTATCAATACCGTATAAGTAGAATTTTTAGCAAGGATTTAATTTTGGCATTATAAGCGAGGGTGCTGACATCGCTAAAATTGCATATCGATAAAAATTAATTGCCTATTATTTGTAATTATAGCTTCTATAGTTAGCATTTTAAAATCGCTAAAATTACCTCTCGCTGAAAATAAAATACCAGATTTTAGGTAGAGATTGCTAAATTTGCGTCTTGCTAAAATTTCCATTATAAGGTATTAATAACGAAATGCAATATGTAATTCAATCAGCACTCCACATCTCCTTAAATAATGCATTTTTTGATAACATGTAATATCATGACAATGTCAGTACTCTACCTTTATGAGCTTTGACTTGATGTGCTCATCATAGAGAAACTGTGAGAATACATAGAACTTCTTCCTCAGGAACTGATAGGTAAAGTTGACCTACATGAAAAAAAATGAAATTTAATACAGGTTAACATATAAAATTATTCTAATAAACTTGCTAAATTTCCATATGATCAGTTTTAAGATGAAGACAAATTTCAAATTTTTTTTTCCTAGAGAAAACTTACTGTGGTGTTCATGATACCAGTTCCATGGGTCCTGATGGAGTTAGCAATATGTCGGATGTTGATTGTGTTCAGATGCTTATTATTGCTTGACCTCTCCACAAAAATCTGTTATACAGTGTAAAATGTAACATTGTTAGCTTTATTGCTTAATTTATTTGTATATTTAAGATCATAGAAATATTTTTTTAAAAAATTAGGATCCACGTAAATGTAGCTCTAATGAAATCATGTGTTTGTGGCAGGTCTTAAATTATTATCTGATGAAAACACGTTTTAGTTTTTTTCACAATTACTCAGGTACTTATCGTATGTCTACTTAAAACTAGATGCTCATGGTTCTTTGCTTTTTTTATCATTATATATGATAACTGAGCTGTTCAGAATTCTTACTTGGTTATTTAGGTTGTACATATATCTCGACACAAACACATGGATGTTACGCATGATCTCTAATACATCCAATCCCTGCCAATTAAACAATGCATAAAGTATATCAAACAACCCTTATTCATTCTGTGATGAAATAGGATAAACACATAAAAAATCCTAACAAAAATTATGCATACTAATGATTTCAAGATATATTTAAAATTGATGTCATTTTTTTGTGATCATACATTTAAAAAGTACAGTACATTTTTCATTAAAAAAAATCTTTAAATCCAGATGAATTAAACATGTAGAAAAAGATTATAAAAAGTTTTTAATTTATGATGAGATTTCTGGGGTACCTGTTCCAGAGTCTGACTGGGTAGATGGGATTCTAACAGACTTAAGCAGTACTTCTGTTGGGCCATGTTCTTCATCTCTCCATATGTCTTCCAGTCATGGAGAGCTACTGTTGTTAGGTTGTAGAAGGTCTTGTTCAGGTAATGTTCTACATAAGCTAAAAGAGAACAAAATAAATGAAACTTTTTCAGGTGAACATTATTTTCACTTCTAGTATATGTGTAACCCCCTCCCTCCACACACACACACCCACACAAGCATATAGATATACATGAAACTATACCATCACTGGTGAATACCTTTTAAGAATAAGATAATCATTGATTTTAACCCATCTTCAATGACAGTAAATTTGTAACTATTAAAGGTAAAAACAGTATGCATGACTTCATTTTCCTGCAAATGAATCATTTTTCTGGTTGCCATTTACATGTACATGTTTTTCCTTATGGATAATTTCCTTTACTAGACATTTCTGAATAACCTATATTCAACTGAAATGTTGATGTTTTGAATATATTAACCACTGAACTGTTGATATTTCTAATACCTTTGATATTGATCAGTCTATCGAACAATCTGATTGGTCGGACTTTGAGGAGGTGTGACAGATCCTTCAGACCCACTTTAAATGGATTTCTGTCGTCCAGCTGTAGGTGTGTGTGTATCTGTAGACGTAGGTCTGTCTCTATGGACTGACATAGGGGATCCAACAGGTGCTGAAAGGAAAGAATAAATCCAGTAGATAATAAATTACAAACTAAATAAAAAAAAATTATTTTCAAACTAAATGTGACAAATGTTGCTTGTACCAAACCATGACTCCTTAATGTTTAAGTATGCATCACATTAAGCAGTAATCAAGATTTTCGATTTAGCAAAATTTGTTGCGGTAACTTTTTTTTTTGGATGGAGTGAAGTCATGTAAAAAGTGCTTTAAATTTGACTTATTTGAACGAAAAGTTTTTTTTTTTTGCAAGTATTTAAAATTTGACATTCTCAGACAATGTACCTCCTTGAAATATCCATAAACTTCTCTGTCATAGGCATTCATTAGTTCCCTTGGTGATGTCATGTGACGAACTGCAGCCATTCTAGGAACACAGTCTCTCAAGGCACCAAACATGTACTGAAAAACAGCTTAATTCTTATCATACACAATAATGATTTGGATAAAAATGAGAGAGCTATACATACATATCTAGAAGTAAATTTTGAAATTAATAAGCAACTTTAATACAATCATTTGGGAAATACTGTAAATCACTTTTTATTTGCGAGAACTTTAGTTTAGCGTAATTACGCGAGACAATGACTTTGCGAAAATTTCATTCTCAGGTATAAAGGATTCCTTACGATTAAATACAGGAGTAACATCAATTTGTAAAAATTATGCCTTGCTAATAAAGAGTCAACGACTATCTCGCGAAAAAGTGCAGTTGCAAAAATTTAGCAATCTACAACAGATGTATATTTGCTGTTATGAAATCAATATTAAACTGAATGATAATGTAAATGACAAATCAAAATTTAACATGTTGCAGTTACAGGTAACAGCTTTGTACTCACATGTATTCTGTGGGTGTCTGTGACATTTTCACACATGTCCGTGAGGTAGTTGGGGAGGATAACTCGATGCCAGTAAAAGAATGTACAGTCACAGGCCTGTCTGACTCTGTAATAATTCACACAATGGTCAAACGAAATGTTATTACAAGCAGAAAATAATGTAACAGGCAAATCACACATAGGGGGTGACAAAAATGCATTGAATCCAGAAATAATGAGTTCTTTCAGCCATTGAGCAAGGACATTTTAGTTTACTACATTTTTATGATTTTTATTTATTCAAAAAATTAATTTCTTGTGCTTTCTTTAATAAATCTTTGTCAAATGTACTCCCATTTCAAGTCAATTTTTTCATATGTATTCTGCTCATTAAATTTATAATTAAAAAACAAAACCCAGAATAATTACTTCTCCCTAAGGTCACAGATAACTTCCATCTTCTTCATTGTTGCCAACAAATTTTGTAACTCATCATCTTTAAATGTTTTCTGTACAAAAAAAAAAATTCTTTAAATTTCCCTTTCATTTCCTTAAACTTTAGATCTCAAAACATTGTATCAAGAGACAGATTTTACTTCTGCTTTTCTTAATATTCATACCATTTTTGTGCCTAAAGCCAAGGCTAGATGTGTGATCAAACGTCTCTCTTTGGTACCTAAATAAAGATAAAATTTCACAAAGTTGAATCAAATGCATTTAAAAATATTTACTTGATGTGAAATACAATAATCATACAAACAAAGAGAGAAAACGGGGGAAAAGAAATCTCATTCTAAGGTAATTAAGAGAAACAGTGTAATAGGATAATACAGTTGATGTTTGGCATAGACCAACATCAATATCTTGAATACTTTGTTATACAGGGAAATTAAAGTCCCCCAACTTCGCCCCTTGATGCCCTCTAATTGATTGGGTGAATTTAAAACAGGATGAATTCAAATTACACTTCATAATTTCTTAAACAGAACTATAACTGGGTGAATTTAAAACGGGGCAAAATTGTTCACAAGTTCAAAAGGGCGAAAATAACACAGGGCGAAAATAACCCTGTATACAGTATACTGATGTTAAATTAAAGTCCTAATTAACTTTAACCTTGATGGTATAATTGTATTTGAGTCCTAATTACCTGGTCCATTCAATGCGGTCTCGGCTAGAACCAGGGCAGATAAAACGTCAAGTCGCCTCTCACTGTATCTCTTGTCTGAGGTTATCCTCTTCTGTTATACAGAAAGGAAAAAGGTACACTAAGATTTCATTAGTACACTGTACAATCATTGATATGGCAAATTTATAAATATAGCCAATTTTTTTTTTGGAAAGCACCTAATCTACTAATGTAAGGTGTGAACGTACCTTGGCCACACCAATACTACTGAGGCAGATGAAGCTAAGATGCTGTACAATATGATTCACTGACTCTGCAATCAACATTGTTCTCCCATGGAAGGTGTGTTCTATAGCCTGCAAGAGGTAATTACATGTATACAAAATTCTGAATTTCTGAATCAATATAAACATTTTCTACTTATAAGCCATTTACTGTGTATACTATAATCTCTAAACATACATTGCTTTAAAAATAAACATATAGTACATGTACATGAAAATGTTCGTTAGACAACATGTCGAATACAATGTTTTAATTCTATAAAAGAATATTTGCAAAAAGTGTATCCATCATAGTATGAAATCAACTGTGTAATTTTCTTTAATAATTCATATTTCAATTTATCATATTTATACCTCTATATCTTTTACTTTAAAAATGATGATATTTAAGTAACGTGAATTTACTACGGGTTATTACCTTGAGTAGCTCAATGAGTCGACACAGTGAGAGAAGGCACGACTTGGTCATCGGTTTAGACATTGCGACATGTAGGTTCATAGTTGTTCTCACCAGGTGACTGATGTTATAAGCATGGAGTACTCCCTACAACATAAATCAGCTGTTACAAATTCAAGTCTAAAAAACAAGTCATCATGCACACAGTATTATCAGGACTGATGGTGGAATTAATTATTTTTTTAAAGAGCAAGAGCCATGTTTTTTGATCTTCAGAAATAGGCCTTTCATTATGTTTTGGCATATTTTGGATCAGAGGCTGTGCTCTATATGAAATATTGAAAAAACGCTTCAACTTTAGGTCATTTTCAAAGGAATTTACAGGATATGAGGAAAATGTTTATTACGTCATAATGCATTGACTAGATGTAACGTCACAATAAATTGGCAGTGGTCACCAACAGTCCAAGTGATAAATACAGCATTTGCAACCTAAACTGAGCAGTTTTGAATTTTGAGAAATTCTCAGGGCCAAATAAGGCACAAAGTGGCTCTACCTCTTTTCATGAAGAAAAAAAAAACAATTACAGCTTACTCCACTTATATTGAACTCGCTTATTTTGAAATTCCGCTTATTTTGGGGCCCGTTTTTGCCTCTCATATTCTTTGCATTAAAATAATGGTTATATTGAAATTGGATATATTGAAATTTTGCTTATATTGAAAGAGCACAGGTGATAATGAGTTGTTTTCATAACGGTTATATTCCTCCATCTGTCGTTACGGTTGGTGATAGTAATTATGCCTGATTGACCAATTGATATACAAAGGTGTGAATAATTAAGTTTTTATCTTATGTGTTTTTACACTGCATGCTATTCCGAAATAAAATTCTTCACTGTTAAATCACGTATATAATACGGAATTGTCAAAGACATGACATACACATCTAGAAAAAAAAAACATAACTTTGAAATTAAATATATACATAATGACATGATAATTTCAAAATTAACCCATGTACACTTATGATGAAATACAAACGGCGTTCAGCAGTACTTAACCGTTTAAGTCCGGTGAATTTTCTCCAAAACGTAAATAAATGCGATCGTGGAATAATAATGAGGTTGATGATTGTCTTTTCAATGAAACAGAAATAAAAGAAAATATTTTAACATTCAAGGACTCATATTCTATGTAATCTGTTCACTGTAATAGATGAACGATGACAAAATTAATTTGTTCGGGTTTGTTCTTCTTTATTTTTGATTGGGATTGAACTTGTAAAAATCGATTTCGTTTAATAATACGGATAAAAAATTTGCATGGTCCCCTGAATTTCAATATATCCGGAGTAGGCTGTATTACTAAAATACCAAATATGGTATCTTTGCACATTGTATGTAGCGATTATCAAATAGATAGCATTTTCAGTACTTATTACATGTACTCTATTTATGTAAAACTTATTGTATTGTTGAAAGAACTGGAAGTCCCAACCACTTATTCTAAAAGTATTCAACCTTGATATCTTCAATATTTGATTCTCTAGAAGTTTTTTTTTCACAGTCCCTTCAAGTTCAAGATACCAAGATTTGACTGTATAACAAATGTACATGTACCTGTATGAAGAGAACACATCTGTTATTAAGGTCCTCCATGATTTACAACAAATTTCTACCATAGGCCAAACGTGGTGTAAATATGTAAGATTTTTGAGAATTGTCAAAGATATACATTATACAGTAAATATGTAATATTCATATAATTTAAATTATGAACCCCAAATTTCTCATTGTGATGAATAATATTAAATTCCCAATCAATTTCTTTTAAAAATCCTATTAAATCTTTGGAGGAAAGGTAGATCAAAGGTTAAAAAGAACACCAATAAAATCATATTTAAAAAATTTAAAATTCTTTCTACTGCTTTACCATGTGTATTCTACATGTATGTACCATCAAATAATAAATTTTCAATAATTAACAAATAAACAAGCTAGTACTAATCAAGTAAATTGACTATAGCAATTTCATTTACATTTAGAAAAAATCTTCAGGCAGCTTTTTATCCTTTATAAATAATGAATGAATTTTTGGGTCTTTTGATGTTGACAGAACAAGTAGAACAAGAACCAAAAATGATTAACAACAAAGATACATAATACTGAATATATAAGATTTTTTTAAGATATACATTGTACATGTATAACCAATTATGAACCCAAAACATCTGTGGTGATATTAAAACACTCTTGAATGTGTCACACATGCATAAATCCATTAACACTTTTGATAGAAACTACAGTCAGTAATAAAAGTTGAATTAGAAATGATTATTATTACAGTGTATGCTGAAATTAAATGCATGTACTGGGGTATTTCACTCAGGAGAAATACTGTATGTAATAATACTTTAAAAGGGAGCTTTTATTTTTAATTTTATGGATTTTGCATGGATAACAATGCAATAAATATAATACTTGTTTATGATTATGCCAATAAACCATTGATTACTCAGTAATTGCACTTATTTTTTTAGAATATTTCAATTTAAGTACACATACAGTTATCTATAGAGTCATATTAAACTTAATTTGCCTGTGTCCTTGAAATTTATTCTAACGATTATTGGTCCCTCATCAGTATTTACATGTAGGTTTCAAAATGTTCATTGTCAGAAGACTTTATCAAATCATTCTGAATTTTTTGGAATACGAATGATAAAATGAATTTACTTGAAAATTTGTTATTATGCCTTAAAGAGAAAACGAGATGATCTATCATACATATATGTACAGACCTGGTGCTAATAAACCCACAACAAGCTAACTACACTACATGTAGTGATGTTATTTATCAGATATGAAATTAGAAACACCAAAAGTTAGAGAACTGATTAAGTGATACACAACAGCCATATACAAACCTGCTCCTGGTACGGCAATTAGAAAAAAGTAATTCATATTTTTTTAAGTTCACATGTAAATATTTGCAGAAAATTCTTGTCATCATTATCATGACATTTTTAATTCAGTAAACATACATTCTTACAACCAAATTATCTACAAGGTTTAGTCACTTTATGATTTTTAGAATGTGGAATTAGAAGTACAGTAGATTCCTTTTGTTATGCAAGTACTAAATATCACAGAATGACTACCAGACATCAAATTGCAAATTTAAAACATTATCAATTGTGAGTGGGCTGTTCATCAACAGAGATTTTAATGAATTTCAACAACATTAAGCAAGTAATTTTTTTTGCAAGCTGTGCTTCTCAAGAAATACCACAAAAATTTAAAATTCCTCACATGTATATCCAGAAATCTACAGTACTAATTTTTTCAAGACAAAATGTGTTTCTATCCTATCTCTCTATTTCTTCTTTCATTCTCTATCTCTCTCTCTTACTTTGTAAGCATCTGTTGTCTCTGGGTCAGCCATGATGTCCTTGTGGTGGTCACTGCGTCCTTGGCCTTCCTGTCCAACAGTTTGTCCACCTGGGGCATCTTACTTAACAGGAACTCAGTCGGGAACCACACTATGTTACCAATCAGGTGTATAGCTGGAATCTAGGATATCAGGACGAATTCAATTTACAGTGACTTTGGTAATTTTGAAAACTACACAGAGAAACCTGTTTAATCCAGCATGCACTAAGAGATAAAATCTTGTTCTCATATACAAATTCAATTTACACTTCATCTTGAGTAACTATAGGGTAATTAAAAAAAATTATAAACTTGTTCAAACCTTTTTATGGACATCCCATATGTTTTTGAAGACTTTTTTGTCAATGACTCTGAATATCTGGAAATGTAAGATGTATAAACCACAGAGTCCTACAAACTTATATCTCTGGTCCATCTCATTAGCTTCTCCTGAAATTAGAAAAGTATAGAGGTCAATCTATTATTCATAATTGTCATTATTCATTGCAATTTATTTCCTTTTTAATTTCAGGATATACTGCTAGAGCATCAGTATTTGTTGGGGACCAATATGCGTTGATTTTGTGGGTCAACCTTTTCCGATGAATTTACATCCCCATGAACAATTATTTTGTCAAAATATTTATTCATTGAAACATTTATTCATTAAAATATTTTTGTGCAATTATGCAAGACAATGTGCTTACAAAAATATCATTCTTGATTTATTAAATATGCTAAAGATTATATAGAACAGTAACCACAATTCATGAAAATCTTGCCCTGCTAATAAAGAGTTTATGTCCATCGAGAAAAATAAGGTTTCATGAAAATTCAGTGAGCTACTGTATTTCCATATCAAGAACAACATAAATACGAGACAACATACCTATTCTGGCTTCCAGCTCTGCTAAGTAATCTTTGATGCTGACGGCAAACTCCTCGGCCAGGTTTGGGTTTTTACTGACATACACTGTGGGTGTATCAAAGGGCTGCTCCACACAATCCTAAATTATGAAAATTAAATTAAAAACAATTGTAAACTTCATAAGGCATTTAAAAATTGTCTAGAAAAAATCATTAGGGTAAAAGATTAAGGAGAGACAACTATTAACATTTGAAAACTTAAACTTTGTACATGCATTTTTATGACTTAAATTGAACAACTAATTTTAAATCAGTAATTCCTTTACCCGAGTTACTTTATATTCACCTGAAATATTCTCCCATCCAGTAACTGACCCTCTAGCTTCATGATCAATTTCTCAAATGGTCGAATCTTCTCTGGAGCAATTCCAAACTTCCCTGGATCATGGTGGACAGATTTCAGCATTCTACAAATGGTTATACAGTTACATAAAGTTGAAAATCACTGCTACATACCCACTTTATTTTCTCAGATTTATAGCATTCCCTGCTTCCAAGAAAAAAAAAATATTGTAGATAAACTTATTTAAGGTACTTGGTACTTAGGAGGATGAAGAATGAGCGAGATGAAATTTTTTTGAAACCTGCTTACAGCAGACAGATGTATTTTATCTTTACCAATAAAAAGATATCAAAAAACAAAACTTTGGCAAGCGGACAGTTTCATCTAATTAAGCCAAAAAAAGTCTCAAATATAAGTGTATTTACAGCAGTCTGGTTAAAATAAAACCTTCACTAGCTTCTTTTTATTTTGATTGTCATGTGACAAACAAAATACAAAAGAGCTAGTGAAGGTTTGATTTTAATCAGACTGTATGTAGAGTATCCTCAAAGCTGTCTGGCCCCTCACCTTTTATACAGGGTCCAGTGATCTCTCAGTGTGGCCTGATTCTCGATGATTTCATCCAGTGTAATCAACACCCCCAGCAGATCTCCTAGGTGTTCATATACCACCTGAAAGTGGACATCACTCACATCTAACAGCTTAGGACCATTCCTACAAACACAAAAATATTAAATAAATTATATTAAAAAGCTTTTGATCTGGTTCAGAATAACTTGACATTCATGAAAGTGTTTCATGCTTATTTTTTTTTATTGTATGACAAGTAAAACCTTCGTGAGATTAATAATAAACAAAAATGGCATATGCCATATATAATTATACATGTACTTGATAATGAAACCTATTACTTGAGCACAAAATCCAACTAAGTAAGATTTTATTTCAATTTTTTTTATATTAAGAAATGTTTACAGGTATAAAGATGAAAAGCAGACTTTGACTTGACATTTTTTCTTTTGGAGATGTAAACTGTCAACTGACCTTTCTCAATGAAAAGGTGTAAATAGGAAAAACCTCCTGTCCAATTCATTCAATTGAATATAGTATAGACAATTGTTATACTTTGAAATGCCTGAATCTAGCTTTACCTTACTACAGAAAACAGACAGGCAAACTGCTGAACGACATTCTTCACAACTTCATTGGTTCTGTTTACAAAGCAGGAAAGCTCCTATAAAATTAATGAAGATGAAAATGATGTAGTGGATTATTTTGATTTTTTTTCTAAAATAAGTTTGAAGATAACAATAATCAAATGCAAGTTGACTTATTGGTAGATTGTATTAGCTGAAAAGGTCATTGCATTCACCACAGAATTTGCAAATGTTAACTTTAAATAAAAATGTTTTATACATGATTGTATATCTTGGTTTCATCTTCTGTTTTGTCCATATCAATGTCTCATTTTAGAAATACTCAGGGAAGTTTTCAAGTGAGTTTTACTGTAAGAAATCATTGGCAATTAAAAATAACATAGTCATTTTTTTTTTAATACCTGGATTAACGGCATGATTCGCCCTATCTGCACTTGTGCTTCGCCCTCAGCAAGACCTTTCTCAGGTTCTGATTAGAAAGAGAAATATCAAGTCAAAAATCTGGCAGACACATGATACATGTACATGTTACCAGGTATTAGAGTAGTATATATATCATTGGATGTAATATTTATTCAATTTTAGTTTATCAAAAAGGCGTGTGAGAATATGCATGCAAGTCAAGATAACATATTTGTTTAGTGGTTTGTTTGCCAATGGGTTTCTTTTTTTAATTCAAAGCTGATATGTTAATTTGTTGGTCTTCAGAATGCTGTAATGATGCAATGTACCTCCTTCTCCATAAAAGATAAGTGCATTGAAGAACTTATTCTCTGCCTCATGCTTCAGGGCACTCATCTCCGAGCACAGGGCCGCCAGAACTGTGATGATTTTGTTAAAAATCTTGTTGTCTGTCCTTATTAACTGCAGCAGATTTGTCTGTTCATATGGCAAAAGCTGAAATGATATACAGATACAATTGTATGAAGATTTAGAAAATGTGTGTACTTTCATGAAAACAAATCTGAGCTTCTTTAACAAATTATTTTACCAACCCCCTCCCTTCATGATAATTTAGAAAATGTGTGAACTTTCATGAAAACAAATCTGAGCTTCTTCAACAAATTATTTTACCAACCCCCCCCCCCCCTTTCATAATAAGGGTGTAGCATAATTAACACTGGATAAATTTCAGAAAATGGCCCTAATCCTTCCAGCACTAACTATAAACACCCTAAAAGGTTACTCCTACAAGTAAGAGCCTCATTTAATATTCCTATATAGGCTCCTTATATACTTCAGTTATCATGGTTATGATAAACAAAATCTAAAGTACGTATCTTGCCATAAACCTCTAACATACTGGGGTCCCTATATGGTTAACCCTTCACTTCACTTTTATTTAGTTAGCAGAACATGTGGTCAAGTCTTAAATTTATTTTTAAATTTAAAATTAAGAAAAATTGAGTTTCTGACAGTTGTGCATAGGTTTAACATGTTCAAGAAACTTTCTATCCACCCTTAGCTTATCTGTTACAACAGGAACAGTGAAAATGAAAAGAACCTGACAAAGATTTATACAACCTTTGACCTTTACCTGGAGAGCTATAGGATCCAGAGTAAAGTCCCAGGATTCTCCAATGGAGTCGTCCAATGCATCCTCAATCTCTCTCAGCTGTGTGGCATACTCTTCCATAAACAGTCCATATTTCTTCAACTGCAGCTCTCCAACTATTTCTGTAGGTATTGAATATGATTTTTATTTTTATTAACTGGTAAGCAGATCAAATGCTGATTCAATAAATATATTAAAACTCTTTCACCCATTGTAATGATGGCAGTGTTTTCCCTTTATTTCAAAATAAAGGGTTAGAGATCAGCTAGGATGTAACAGGTTAGGAGATGATGTTTATTAACAAAATCTCTGTGGACCTTACAACAAATTTTTATTTTAAAGCAACATTTTTGTCAATTGAAGTGGTCACTTTGGCCAGTTGCCGGTTCTTAGGGAAAACACTGCATGGGCGTTTAAAGCAAATTGAAAGTGGGGGGGGGGGGAGGGGGACTAACCCAACAAAAAGAGCTAAACCCAAATATTAATTAAATGCCTATATTATGTCTATCTTTGCAAAACAAAGTGGAGGGCTAATCCCCCTACACTTCCCCCACCTCCCCCGCACTGGTTCTGATGCCTTTGGTAATACATGTATACAGTGTGCAATATACATGGGTTCAATTTTCTAAACACTAGGCATGCAGAAAATAATGATAAATGTTCACGCAAAGTTATTCCCCTTGGTCTAGTCGAGTTGTTCCATGCACTTTGACTTTCAGTTTCAGAGAAAAATATTCAAGTCTGACTACTCAGGTAGTATATAATCGGTACAATGTCATTAAACTGCTATTGTCCTACGGACCCAATGAGAGTTTGTCCCCAGATATGGTTATAGATGACAGAGAAACATGCTTTACCTATATACAGAATAATCCCACTCAAACTAACAGTGGGAGTAGAGGGCAATAAACATATGATAAATGGATCCCTGTAGAATATAGAGAAAAAAAAGTCATTAGCGAGCACTTGTATCGAGAACACTTGAAAATGATATTTTTTCTCCTACGATTATCGACATTGTTTAGAAACACTTACTTGTAGAACCATCATCAAATTTATCGAACTCCCAATTTCCATCGGTCACCGCCATCTTGCTGTAAAATACATGTATCACATGATCAAACTATAAATAGACAATACATATAAGTTACATACTTACTTGCATTATTTATCTGTACCGCGTTAGTTTGATTTTAAGTAAGATCCGATGTGGTCTAGTGGTTAGGATTTCTGGTTTTCACCCAGACGGCCCGGGTTCGATTCCCGGCATCGGAACGTTATTTTTTCTCTCGGATGCCCAATATCTTTTCTCTACCTTTGTTTTTTTTCTCTCTCTATTTTCTCTACATATCTGTAGCTCTAAAGATTTTTCTTTCATTTTTTTTTCTATGAAAATTAACAAAGCATGTTCATCTTCAAAACCCAAAACATATTTGTCAAACATTAATTAGAAAAATAAGAATATACTTTAAGATCTTTCCATCTTTTTCAAAGTACAAAAACTGCATTTATTTTTTATTTAAAATTGTTATTATTTATAACAATTAGACTATTGCTGAAAATGAATAGGTTCCATATTATATATAAGATATACATCTAAGAGATATACATAAGCTAAAATATACTTGGTACAGCTCCATTAATTTTCTTATTACCAATATCGAGGGTATTCGTGATTTAACTTCAGTCAAAATGTACAAATTCAAACGTGAACTTAAAGATTGTTTATTTAGATATTATATACAAGAGTGGAATTCTCAACTTAAATCACACTCTGATAAAAAGCTGAGATGCTATAGCACTTTTAAACAAAATTTTGGTCAAGAAAAGTATCTTAATTTAATTAAGAATTTTGAGCAGAGGAGAAGTTTTACTCGTTTTCGCATATCAGCTCACAGACTTAATATTGAAAGGGGTCGATATATAGGTATTCCTAGAGAAGAAAGACACTGCAATAGATGCAATAACAAAACAGTTGATGATGAGAAACATTTTCTCTTTTCATGTAATCACATTAAGGATGAAAGAAAAGTCTTGTATGAATTAATAAACAATTCCTGTAAGAATTTCCACAACTTGGACAGTGAAAATAAGTTAAATTGGCTCATGACTAATGAGGATGTGCAAATACTGATTCAAGTCAGTAAAATGATTATGAGAGCTGAAGTATGAAAAGTATTAGTAAACCTGGTTTGTTTTTTTTTGTTTTTTTGTTTTGTTTTGTTTTTTTTTTTGTTTTTTTTTTTGTTTTGTTTTTTAAATTTAATGTGTCCCCTCATTCCCTTCTTAAATGTACAGAATAAGTCAGAATGGGTGTCTTGAATACTTAGAGTACGGGTTTGCCAGTATAATCGGCTGTGCAGAGGCATCGTCCCCTGGTACCCTCTGTATCCAAGTTACCTTTTCTTTACATTAATTGTATGCTACCTTCAAGATCACAGCTTTACATTTATACAGGATAGTACCATTTGTTTATATATATATACATATATTTGTGTGTAAATTATTTTTTTTGTATGCATGGATATGTGTAACAATAAGTGTATGTTTATAATATATACTATACATACATATATTTGTATATAAATTATTATTTTTGTATGCATGGATTTGTGTAACAGTAAGTGTGTGTTTGTGTATGTGGGTATGCATATGTCAAATATCCATTGAACTAACTCCAAGAGATTAGTCTGCATTAAGTTTCTAATTATATGCTAAGTACATATTAATTGAAATTACTATTTCTGTTAATACCTAAATGATTTTTTTTTTTTTGAATGACCATCTTCAATACTTAGGGTACAGGTTTGCCAGACTGGCTGTGTAGAGGTATCATCCCCTGGTGCCCTTTGTATTCAAGATGCACTAGTTTTATATTAGAGTACTGCCATTACTACAAGATTTTTTTTTTAATTTACCTTATATCTATCATTTTTATTTAATTGTGTTTTCTTTTATCATTCTATGGTTTCTATGCTTTTGATCCAGTGTGGTGATGCACTTCTCAATGTCAAACAATCACAAGTCATGTTACATTATCCTTAATATAGAATTGTAATCAATGTTATCATTTTGTAATAATTGTTCATGCCCCCTGTGGGCCCTTGATTGGTGAATAAACATATATATATTAACATAGTCATTAAAACATTGTACATTTTTGTAAACAGTGCTATAAAAATTAATTGTGCAAACATTGGTTCAAATGCATAATTCAGATTCTGAAAGTTCCGAAATACTTTGCTGCTACTATATTATGAGGTATTTTAGAATTTTGATTATCTGGGGAAAAAAAATTAACATAAGAACATGAAGAAGTACCGTCAAGAATATTGCCTGAATGAAAATATCTTGGAAGGAGTTATTGCCCTTGTCAGCTTTTTTAAAGATGGATTAAATAAACATGATAAAGAAAATACACATTTTTAAAAATTCTTTTACAAAACAATGTTTATCAATACACCTATTGACGAGAATTCTTGCAAAAGATATAATTCTATTTGGTTTGAATTTGAATTAATAACAGATTTTGCAAAAGAAAAAAAAAGTATGACATCACAGATCGAAGCCATTCGCCAAACTCCGCCCATCGCGCTATGGGAGATAACTCCTATGATGCTCCGACATCATCAACATAGCGTGTAACTCAGTATAAGTCGACGCCGGTTGACTTGTCCGAAGTTCCTGATGATTTTGCTGCAAAATATTTGCCATACGAACCCACTTTGAGACAAAACAAAGGGCAAATTCTTTTACAAAAGCTTTCATATATTTCATTCACTTAAAATATTAAAAAAATGATTCCGTATTATCCCTTTCTGGGAAAGTTTATCGAAGCATGATAAAGTCTGAGTTCCCTCATACTGTAAACATCCATGTCGACGAAAAGACAGAAGCACATTGCGACTGCAAATGTGGGTGCATGTAAAAGGTAATACTTTTATTAAATCAGCAATAATATACAAAACCCATACGACATTGCCAAGACATGCTTTTAGTTCCTGTCTATAAGGGGACGATCATTTGATTCTGAAGGGGGGTGTCTGGCTGATAAAGGAGTTGAATGTTGAATCAGTTTTGGAAATAAATGATATTTCCTCAAATGGAAGAAAATAAATAATATGCACACACCACCTCCAGAATAATCTTGGGTTGTCGACAGCGTTCCCCCCCTTTTTTTTTTTGGCTTGTTAGACTTTTTCAGTGAAGCGGAGAATAAATAATATCCCATTGGAAATAAATAATCCGTCCTTCACCGACATGACAATAAATAATCTGACTCTGTCTCTGAAAAAAAAAAAAAACGCCAGCCCCTCTCCCCTTCCCGAATCAAATGGTCGTTCCATAAATCTCTCAGACTCCGATAATATCAACTCTGGAAAAAATTTTCTTCTTTACCTTTAAGTTCTGGTGGAAAATGTGCACTTTTAAGCAATACTAGATAGTAGCGCATGAAGATTTTGAATATTTTTGGTCAGATATATATTATGTATACAAATCTAATATACAAAGTTCGTGTTTTTCTGGGACAACCCTCATATAACAAAGTCGGACTAATTCGTTACAGATACACCATATCGATTATAATACCGGTAATGACAATATATGTCTTTATATAAAAAATGAAGTTATTAAATAATTTCGATATTTTGCCAATACATGATGGTGTTCTTAATTAATTTGATAAAGCTAGTAATAAGTGGGGGGGGGGGGGGGGTTAATTAAAAAATAATTTTTAGCGATAAAATAGAATCATTTTTAATGGGTAGATTAATTCGAATTTTTTTTTTTAAAAAGTGAAAAATATTAAAAAGTTTATAAACTTAATCCTGCATATGTAATAATAACTGGTTATAAAAACCGGTAACTTTCAGACACGAGTCAACACGATAAATGTGAAATTAAAAACTCAAAAAGCGTATAGTTCTCTTTTAAAATGTGTATGTATTTTGACAATTATTTTGATGGTAAAACATGCACATACGTAGAAGTGTTACGGACTGATTAAGCATAATTATCTATCATATATAGATATGTACATGTATTCTATTATTCATATTTTTAACGCAAAGACAGTCTGTCAAATGAATCTCTATACCGTGTATACTGTGCATGGATTTATACAGGGTTTTTTTGTGTGTGCATCAAACTAAGAAAGTATACATGTATAAACATAACAAACAAGTAAACGAGTTTTATTTCATTAGCTGACCAAAATATTTAGAAGTCCCAAAACGAATAAACCCAAGTCCCGAAATGTGTTGTCAGGTCTCGAAACGTCGGCGTCCTAAAGCATGGCGTTCCCGAAACATCCATAATTCCCTTTCGGGATACCTGTCATGGGCATTGAACGTTCCCCAACTGCATATTTTTTTAACCATCACAGACTTATTTGTTCAATTTGTTTATTGTCGACCACTCAACCCACAGTCACAGAGAGTGTTTGTCGGAGCATATGGCGGAGCAAGTTTTTACTGAACGCGCAGAATAAACGAAATTATTGCATTGGTTGAAAATTTGTTGTGATTGACAGCTGTCGATACGTTAATTCATCGAAGAACGCTCGTAAAATATATCAACAAGAGGCCCAGTGGCCACAGCGCTCACCTGAGCACATCGGGCTTGAATTTACCCCCCCCCCCCCCAGGGCATTCATCATTTGAAAAAATTAGAATCTACACTACCCGAGGATGATTCCATATAAATATCACTAATCATAGCTTTGAAGTACTTGAAAAGAAGATTTTAAAAGGTTTCCCTATATATCCCTATGTAAAACTTGGGTCGGCCATTTTGGCCCCACCCTAGCCCCGGGGGTCATGATTTGAACAAACTTGAATCTACACTACCTGAGGATGATTCCACATGAGTTTCATCTTTCCTGGCCCAGTGGTTCTGGAGAAGAAGATTTTTAAAGATTTATCATATATATTCCTATGTAAAACTTGGGTCTGCAATTTTGGCCCCACCCTTGCCCCGGGGGTCATGAATTGAATAAACTTGAATCTACACTACCTGAGAATGATTCCACATGAGTTTCATCTTTCCTGGCCCAGTGGTTCTGGAGAAGAAGATTTTTAAAGATTTTTCCTATGTGTTCCTATGTAAAACTAGGGTCGGCCATTTTGGCTCCACCCTTGCCCCAGGAGTCATGATTTAAATAAACTTGAATCTACACTACCTGAGGAGGATTCCACATGAGTTTCATCTTTCCTGGCCCAATGGTTCTGGAGAAGAAGATTTTTACAGATTTTTCCTATATATTCCTATGTAAAACTTGGGTCGGCCATTTTGGCCCCACCTTTGTCCCGGAGGTCATGATTTGAACAAACTTGAATCTACACTACCTGAGGATGATTCCACATGATTTTCATCTTTCCTGGCCCAGTGGTTCTGGAGAAGAAGATTTTTAAAGATTTTTCCTATATATTCCTATGTAAAACTTGGGTCGGCCATTTTGGCCCCACCCTAGCCCCGGAGGTCATGATTTGAACAAACTTGAATCTACACTACCTGAGGATGATTCCTTATGAGTTTCATCTTTCCTGGCCCAGTGGTTCTGGAGAAAAAAGATTTTTAAAGATTTTTCCTATATATTCCTATGTAAAACTAGGGTCGGCCATTTTGGCTCCACCCTTGCCCCGGGAGTCATGATTTGAACAAACTTGAATCTACACTACCTGAGGATGATTCCACATGAGTTTCATCTTTCCTGGCCCAGTGGTTCTGGAGAAGAAGATTTTTAAAGATTTTTCCTATATATTCCTATGTAAAACTTGGGTCGGCCATTTTGGCCCCATCTTTGTCCCGGAGGTCATGATTTGAACAAACTTGAATCTACACTACCTGAGGATGATTCCACATGAGTTTCATCTTTCCTGGCCCAGTGGTTCTGGAGAAGAAGATTTTTAAAGATTTTTCCTATATATTCCTATGTAAAACTTGGGTCGGCCATTTTGGCCCCATCTTTGTCCCGGAGGTCATGATTTGAACAAACTTGAATCTACACTACCTGAGGATGATTCCTTATGAGTTTCATCTTTCCTGGCCCAGCGGTTCTGGAGAAGAAGATTTTTTAAAAATGCCATTAATTTTGAACAAAGTCATGATTATCTCCCCT
The DNA here is from genome assembly GCF_032062105.1 of Saccostrea cuccullata. Lineage (NCBI taxonomy): Eukaryota > Metazoa > Mollusca > Bivalvia > Ostreida > Ostreidae > Saccostrea > Saccostrea cuccullata. The sequence continues at coordinate 788,962 of NW_026938715.1, forward strand.
TGGAAAAGAGCGTGGCCCTTCATTTGAACAAACTTAAATCCCCTTTACCCAAGGATACTTTGTACCAAGTTTGGTTGAAATTGGCCCAGTGGTTCTTGAGAAGAAGATGAAAATGTGAAAAGTTTACGACGACAACGACAACAACGACGACAGACAACGGACAAATTTTGATCAGAAAAGCTCACTTGAGCCTTCGGCTCAGGTGAGCTAATAAAATATATGATTAACATGTATTTAAAGCACATATATTTCTAAAGTTGACAAGTTCATTATTTCCCAGCTGGATCCACCTATTAAAGCAAAATAAGGAAAAATAATTTTGCGTGTACATGTATATATGTATGATATATTTCAAAAAGATTTTAATTGCTTATTGAACTTCTGAAGGGAAACTACGAGGATTTTTTCACTCATTTCTTTTTGGAATGGGGTTTATGCACAGGCATGCGCACTTGTTTCTGAAAATTTTTTTAACCATTATTATACCATGGCTTAAAAATTTATTTTAGAAACAAGTGCCTGCGCACGTGCGTTTATGTCGAAATTCAAAGAGAGGAATTTAAAAAAAAAAAATGCAAGAAAATACATTGGAAAAAAATTAAATTTATTAGTATAAAATCTAAATATATTAGCTTCAAAATACCAGTTTAAAAAATTGAACTCTGCAATTATTACCGGAATCGTTCAATGGTGTTAATTGATCTTTAGACATTCGGGTTGATTATAATAAGAATCTATTTCCTTTAATTAAGATGTTTTTATACGAATTAATTTTTTTTTTGGTATAATCTCTTTATACCAAATCAAGAACTCAATGGTATCAAATGTTGTTGAAAATTGTTATAGAACTTCGCGCCCTTTCCTTTTTGATTGAAATTATAATTATCTTTTTTTAAATTAACCCCGAAATGAGGAAGTATTTTGAATTCTCATGGTTTTTTGTAACTTAAACTCGTGAAAGTTTTAATTCAGCAATCGTTAATCTGAGTTCCAACTACTTGAATGGGGGTGAGGTTACAAATTCCCATACTAAGTACTGATCTAATTACATTTCATGTACTTGTAAAAATTAAATGTATTTCAAACCACATTTTACGTTTTCGCATGGTAATTGATATTGTAAATAAAATACATTAATTGAATAAAATTAATGCATTGAAATTCATTGTTTTCATTTTTTTTAAAATGACTTTATCTTAATACATGAATTTGAACAAAAACCAATATACGAGGGCTGTTAAATAAATATTGTTCTGAACTCTATGACATACAACACAGATATCACATGACATTAATTAGCTTAACTTTCTCGCATTATTGAATCTTTAGTTTACATGACCACTTTTCATCTCATAGTTTCATTGTGAGAAGCTGGAAAACAAGGACTATTCGAGACACTGCATTAAAAATGAATGAAAAGAATCCGTTAACAAGAGTGAAATTTAACGCTTCATTAATGCTGCTATGTAAAACTTGTTAAGAATCCCACAGAAATATTCACTGAAATTTGTAAAATTTACATCATCCAATGTCTGTTTTATAGACACATGATTAGGTGGATTTCAATGAACAATAATGATATGATGGGCATCAAAAATGGCTATCGTTATTGGCGACAAGGACTAACAACAACCAATATTCTGTTTGCTAAAATTCATCAAATATCGCGCTTATGATGTTTGATTGACTTAAAGATACACAACAAATTTGATAGGCATCAATTTAGGGTAGTTCACGCTATTATTAAGAAGCATTTGACAGTTAAAAAAAAACCTAAGTACATATGCATGTACTCAATGGTCACCCTATGTTTTTAAAAATGAGTGAAAACGACAACGTATAAAATATTTCAACAATTAATTTAAAAAAATAAATAAATAAAAAAAATGAAGTTATCCACGTCACAAATAATTAACCTTGAATCCATTGCTTTTAAGCCTCAAAACAAATTGACAATAAGCTACACTTGACAAAAACAGCAAAAGTCCGAGAAGAGCAAAAAAGCATATATAAGAGCACAAAAACATTTATATTTTCTTAATATTAGTGGACTAGCTTGTTGTTCAAATTCTTATTCAGAGAGGCAGTTCAATTTCAAAGAGGTATTTTAAGGTTACATATATCTAAAAATTGACCCTGTACATATGGCCAGTTCCGATGTCCCTTTTCAAACATGAGTAAATTCCAAGATAGTGCGTTCATTTCCTTTAATTATTTTCCTTTGAGGGTTTAAGTAAAGCAAAATAGACTTTGAGAAATCGCAATATTCTTGATTTTTGAAAAATAAATTGTGAAATTGAAAACATTTGGAAAAAAAAATTATATAAAAAAAAAAAAATAAATGAAAAAAATTAAAAAATAAATAAAGATACATATGATCCCACCATGCTATAAAAAAGATTGATATCTTCTGAATCATTGTTTTAATAAAAAGCATTTTAGATCAGAGGTTGGGATCTATTCTAATTTTTGGAAAAAAAAATAAATCTAATTATTTTTTAAAAGAAATTTTTCAGAATTTGAGGAGATTGCCACAGACCATTCACGAAAGTCATGATACATGTCATGATGCATAATTAAAACACCTGCATCTGGGGGGTATATCTTTTAATTTTAATTGATTTATTTTAATTTCTTTAGTTCAAACATTTATATTCTTTAGTTCAAACATTTATAAAGGATTCTGGTAGATTTCCTTGAATTACTGTACCAAATATATGTTTTTTTTCTCAACTTTGTATGTATTTATACATATCTGTAAAATGCATCAATTGTTTACTTTGGCAAATACTGAATAATTTATATAGCATGTTTAACCGTGACAATATAAATGTTTAATGTACATGTAGGGAGAGGGCGTTATAATTTTTCAGAACTTGTGCCTAATCCCTTTGTAATTGTATTACAATAAAATATTTTCAAACCAATTTTAATTGATACGACACGCAAGAGTTTGCTCTACATATACAAGGGCTATTCAATATATAATTAATGTCCTCGAAGTTTGGAAAGAAACAAAACTCTTTTCAATTACTTAATCTTAATGATTTCACTTAAATATTCTCTTCTAACGTTTGTCAGTAACATTTTTATTCGATTTCTGATTGTTTTAGAACACATTTTTGGGTATGACCCTTCGTATACTGGAATATGACAAATCCAATGATTTCTTGGAGTAATTTTTTTTTTCAAGTTTGGAAAATGAAATGAGTCAAAGGGTGAAAGATCTGGCGAATGTTGTTGGCGTGACAAAACATTTACTTTCTGTTTGTCACCGAAACTCCTTTACTCTTCTTGGCCTCTAGGTTTGGTCGCTGTCATGAAGAAATTTGATATTAGTAGTTGATTCCTGATTCTGGTTCCTCCCTCTTTTATAAAACCTTTCAGTGTTTCATTTCATTGAAAATGATGCAAAACATGGATGCCTGGATTGGTATATAATTTTTTGTCCAATTTCATTGATCATTGAAAATGATGAAAGAAATGATTAGAATATAAAGAAATATAACCTTCTATAATGTTCCAAATTCTGACTGTCTGAATCATCCTTATACATCTGTACAAATATTTTTTATTTCAAATTCCATATTTGCGAAAATTTGAATATATTAAACAATTAAAAACTTTGCGGTAAAACCGTCATTTTACTCGTTAAAACATAACTCAGGTTGTTACTAGTATTTTCATTTTTTTTTGACAAAAGTTTCTTTATCATCTGTCATTAATGTAATTTATGTTGTATGTCATAGAGCTCAGGATATTATTTCTGAAATAACTCTCGTATGAACAATTTTTAAAACGAGGTAAGTTAAATGACAAAAAAGTTGTTAAATCCTCGCTTAGTCATAATTTTAGTTATATGGTCGATACAATGACCTAAATGAGCACAAAAACTATCATTAATTAAGAATATTGTTAAAAGACAAAAATGGAAAAAGAATAGGGGGTATCACCAATTCGAATAAATGATGTCACCAATTCGAGTAGGTGATACCACCTATTCCAATAAATAATATCATCTATTCAAATAGGTGAAATCACCTTTTGCCAGTAAATACTGAATATTTTTTCATACTAGTTGTTAGAAAATTATTTACACATTGAATAATCGACGGATTTCTTCCCGTTAATTTCCAGGCTTGACACGGCGGGTGTGTTCCAAAGGCAGGGGAATCTCATTTCTCCATGGCACCTGATCCAATGTTTTAGAGGTTAGTGTTTGCTCTTTTTCGGATTTTTGTTGTTTAAGCGGATTTTCTGCTTGAATATTGTTTGTTTTCTTCAAATTCTATAAATTCAGTCAATCACTTACATCCAACTTTGCATGATTTTTACATTGACTTTGACTTAACTAGAACTGAGCAGTAACTGTTCTGGCTTTCAGAAATTCACAGTGCCTAAAAATTTTGGAATTCTGTAACAGTATGAGTGGTTAATAAACATTTTGTTTTTAATCAGCTAGTGATTCTAGTATTGATGCACCAAATGAAATTTTAGAATTTTAAAATAAATTTGCTAGTACTGCGTTTCATGGTAATTTTAGAGAGAAGTTGAAATTCTTAGTATTCAGTATCATTCAGTAGATGGGCCTGCATTTTTTTTTCAAATGTCGATATAATTTCAATGTTTTGATATAAAAGATATGTCTGAACCCCTTTTATTCCTTACAGAACTTCAGAAATCTGTTGATTTAATGTGATGAATTATCAAAAAAATAATTTTCATTTCCTTTACTGCATTTGCATTTGCATATAGGTGTTGCTGAAAGAACGATATGGAAAATGATATGTATATTGCATTGTACAGGATGGGAAATATCTGTCAGCCTTCGCTGATAATATAGAATTTTAAAATCTGCCAATAGAGACTGAAGATGGGTCTAGAATTCTGATACTAGTACTGGCTGCATAACATCACATGATCAAGGAAGAGTATTAAAAGAGCTTAACTTCACTGAGGGGTTCACTTGCTTTACAAATGGAGGAGAGAGAACTTGAGCAACATGAAGAACATGAACACGAACAACATGAAGAACGTGAACACGAACAACATGAAGAACGTGAACACGAACAACATGAAGAACGGAAGTTTACAGAAAAGGTTAGTTGAGTGAATGGTCCAAAAGTAGACTAACCATATTTACTTTAACTTATATTAACGGTGCTCATTCTTGAATAAATTATTTTTTACAAAGGCTTGGACTATTCCCTTGTCTTTTAGATTAATTATAGTTAATCTAGTTAATTCTTTTCATGACTCTTTTCTTTCTACCTCTGCTGCTTTAAGAAAAAAAAACTAGACAAAAGCTTTTTCGTTTACGAATATTTGAAAATCAATCTGGATTTCATTGTTTATTTTTATTTTTTAAGCTAGTAAGTTTATTCCCATTCTACATGGGTTTCTGCTTGCTATGTTAGTTCTGTTCATGTTTTTTGTTCCCTGAAAGGGTTAGTGCTAGTTTAGACAATGCTAAAACAATGCTGTTATTCAAGCAGAAATTAAAATGTTTGTACTACTGCGGCACGGGACCTCAGTTTATCTCATCTGAAGGACCAAAAGACAAAAAAGAGAAAAAGAAAATGAAAAATTCAAAAAATACTTAGTGTTGTCATAGATGAAGCTTTTATAACAGTAAAATGTTATATAGAAGGTATGATGTTATTTTCAGGTTGTCGAAATATGCAAGACCAGACCGGTAATGGTGGCTTTGTCCTTGATGTTTGTTACATTTTGGTTTTGGCTTGCAGCCATGGTTTCTCCTGGGTGGTTTATCTTAAGATGGGAGGAAACAAAAACATCGGACATTGACGAGGTAAGTCACGGAAATGAGGTGCTACGTACGTACATGAATTAAAAAAACTTTTTATGTCATTTTAAGATAGTAATTATATAAGATTGTTGATTTTCCTTCATTAGATATTTTTGATGGCCATATATAAACATTCTCATAAAATAAGTGTAAGTTTTCGTTAGAAGAATTTTCCACAAGCCGGTTTGAAGAAATATTCATAATTATGAAAGTTATATACCATAAAGTGAACGAATTTTTTTGATTTTTTTTTTTTTAGTATGACTACTCTCAATCGAACACAGATTTCCTTTCTCGCACTGAAACGGTAATATACTGTATAAGTAATACAATAACAATGTAACTGTATTAATTAATAATTGAAGTTTTAAATACTTACTGATTAATTCAGGTTCCTGACCAGAGGAATCGCTGCATGATTCAATATTTGCTAATTAATTTATACTAACTTAAATTAAATACACTCTTACGAAAATCCAACTACATTTTACTGTAACCTGTTTTTTCAAGTAAAATGACGTTCAAGTTGATACTTTTATTTACTATGAAACTTTACCAGAGAACATCTTTGAGATTTGAAAGCTATGAATCTTAATTTTTTTTATCAGTTATGTACGGTGTATGTACAATTTGGGAATTACATGTGAATATACAGTAAATAATTCAATTTAATTTAAAGTTTATGTGCATTTATTAATGCTATTATAGTTTTTCAACATAAGGACAACATCACGTGTAAATACTAAGATTTTTCTTCGGGTAAAATAATAGTATATTGTAAGACCAATATAATACCACGTGAATTTTGAAAAAAAAATCAATTTCCTTTTCTAGATAAAATACTCTATAGAGATGAGCATATTTTACCTGAAAGTGTGTGAATCTGGAAAATGTGTCAAAATGAATTATAAAGAGTTCAAAAGATTGTCTAAGGACGCAATAGACAGTCTACGTAAGTAAAACACAATACGTTAATTATTAAGTTCCAGTTAATAAATTATTTTATAAAAATTTATGTTTTTAAACTGTTTTTGCCATAAATTAATTTTCAAAATTCCGATAAAAAGAATTTTTTCAATAAACTTCATGAATTTATTAGACTTTTGATGAATTTTACGTTTTACATATATAAAGCTTTTAGTAATTGGGTTTTTTTCTGCAATAATTTTCAAATATTTTTATCGGTTAATCTAATACCTTCACCTGATATTTCATTCAATTAGCTGGACTGACTGAAATTCAAGGTGAAAGCATTTCGGCTTTATGTCTTTGTGTTTTGGGGTTCCTTTGCCTTCTTTTAAACTTTGGAAAATCCTCAAGAGTTGTAACTGGAGGAAGTTTCATAAGTTTGGCTGGTAAGACGTCCTCTCTTTAAAAATGTTTATTACAATATGTTCTACAGTATTTAAAGCATTTAAAATATTACTAGTACTGAAATGAATTAAACAAAGATAGTAGATAATGCCATGCATAATTCTATCCCACTGACGGATCCCTTGTCGGCATACATGTATGGCATACCGGTATTTCAAAATATTCAGCCTTTTAAATTAAAAAGATGCTGTTTTAAGAGAGCTTTTTGGATTTCTTTTACTGAACAGGTTAATTTATCTTCCAAGATCACATAATCATTCATTTTGAATACATGTTTATGAAGATGTAACTTGAATGTAAAGAACTCGATTTTTTTTAAAAAAAATTGTTTTCCTGAAATGAATAATTTTGTTCTGTTTTTTAAGTTGTACTGGAGTCAATCCTGGTTATCCGGATGATCGTAGCAAACACAGACGCGAAGGATGATATAGTGGATTTTGACCTCGAGCTCGATGTCCCTTATTCCGTGATTCTTGCCTGCTTTGGGATTATATTCAGTCTCCTTGCGCTATGCTTCTGTAGAGCGTTGTACTTAAAATTGGGACATGAGACCGCCGACGGACGGGTGACGAATTTGTTTCCGATCTCCTTTCCTATCAAATTTACACTTTTAAGATTAGATGTCTAATTTGAAAAATTCTATTACGCATGCATCATTGTTTATTTACTGTATATGGATTTTTAAAATTAAGAATAATGCACATAAATAAATATGTTATGATAATTTTCAATTTAGTAGATGTTTTATTTAACGACGCCATTTTTTTGGGTACATTTATGATTTTTTTCTTTTCATAAACAAGTTTTATTGTTGCATATGTAAACAATGTATATGTGCTTACTAATTACAATACAAGTAATCTATTTTATGATCAACAGTACAATATCTGTGCGTCACATATATGTCCATTAGATTGTTTTGAGAATATTCTAAATACAGAAACTAAATTTATGGAACTAATAACTACAATTCTACAATTCACACAACACGCATTTTGCATTTAATACAAAAATTAAGAATGTATAACATATATTATCGTTTTTTTTAATGAATCATGCACCAAAGATTTCAATAAGAAAGGGAGTTTTTCTATGTAAATTTTTAATGTAAACTAATGAATGACTCGTCCTTAAAGCTCGTTTGATTAATGTACTTAAAATCATTATCTCAAACAAAAATTGATAAGAACAAAGAGTAAGTGAGTAACCTAAGGTAAGATGATTTTATTTTTCAGGATAACTGAGGATATTCCTTTGTTTACATTTCCAATGTCTTTGTTCGAGATAAAACTACAAATAGCTAATGTAGTTTAATTTTGCATCAATGTACCGGTTCATCGATACATGATTCTAATGATTATAATACTCTCGGACATTTGAACGGTTGACGTTTAAACTCTCCATACTCCATCGTTCTGGTTGGTTTTAACTTAAGGATATACGATCCTCAGCCAGGAAGAATAACTCTTTAATTTATGATTTAATTCAAAAAGTCTTCAAATAAAGCTTGAAATTGAAATTTTTCATGCAACAATTTTCATTTCATGCCTCTACGTATGATTCAATGTTCTTTAAAGTTTTAACAAAGGTTATTCAAGAAGTTGACATTTGTACATCATAAAATGAGTGAAACTTGTATATTAAAAAAAAATCTGATTCCTTTTGATTAAGCCTTAGTTACCAATGTTTATAAGCATGATTTGAATTAGAAGTTATTTACAGTGTTTTCTTTGAAAGGAAATACTTCATACACTATGCATCATGAAACGATGGAAGTAAGTAGGCGAAAGTAAAGTACCAAAATAAGTGTAAAATTCATGCAATTTTCTTTAAAAGCCTGGATACCTATGATTTTTTTCCCTAAAATATATTTCTTGATCAATTATCAATTAAAACAATATGCAGTAGGTAGTTCAAATCGCATTTCCTTAAAAATTACTTGAGATTTACTAATTTTATTATATAATATGATTAAATTTAAAGATGAAGTTAAAAGAAACACAGTGGGTAAATACATTTAAATTTGAGAATTTAGAGACATCTTTGTGAGCATTTTCAATTACTCAATGCCTGATTTGCAGAACCTGAGGATCGGATAACCTTAATGACATATACACATTTCTACGTATCTTACTTGAAAAACGAGTATAGTGTGAAAAAAAACCTAACTTCATTAATACTTCACATATCTAAATCTTGCAGCGTTGGAAAGAGAAAATTATTACAATAAAATAATATATACAGAATTTTTTTTAATTGGTTGTACCAGTTTTCTGCTAGCTTGAGTTAAACTTTGCGCGCTATTTGAGCGATTTTGCCATCATCGAAATCAATGCAGGGGTAACACATCATATGTAAAAATGCTAAATTCTTGTGATTACCTCTCAACCCCATCCCATCCCCCAAAATACTTAAATTGGTTTGTATAAAAAAAAATGTACAACATGCTTATAATTGTCAACACAACAATAAAATATTTTTAACAAACCAAAAAAAAAAAAAATAGAATGAAACTCATTTTTGAATAAATGTAAATTCCAGCATAATTATGGTGAATTTCGTTCCTATGCAACTGAAATGATATTTTTATAATTATTTGCAGAATCTACACAATACCAACTTTTAGAATATATATACATTGGTAAATACAAAAATTACAAGAAATACTAAAAAATGCATCGAAATCTTAATATCATGATAATTTTGTCTAGAAATGCTAAAAATCTTTGCCATGGAAGGGGTTAAGGTGTGGATTCTGCCCGTTATCCGTACCCAAGAATAAAAGAACAGTCCATAAATGGTCAATCCACCTCTCCCAATAGAATCACGAATCAACAAGACAATGACTAATTTCCATTTTCAATGGAGAATTCTACATAAGCTGAACTGCACAGTATAGTAACATGCACAACATACAATTTGGCTCTATTTATCGAAAAATATGTAATACTGATAATAGATACTGCTATCTTTTTCACATATTATATAAGGAATAAGTAAAAAAAAATGTCAGAATCGCCATAAATAATTTTGCAAAAGATTTATTAAATGTAGCAGTATGCAAATGAACGATTACAAATACTTTAAAATAAAAAAAAAAACTAAAGTGCACATACTAAACAGCATTTAAGGGCATTAATTACAGCATATGATTAATTCATCCTCACGTCATCCAAGATCGAGAATGAAGTCTAGACCATAAAATTATTATTTGTTTATGTGTTTCTATTGTTACAATTTTTTTTTTTTAAATTTTCGACCGCAGACAACTCCAAATCCAATTATATGACAAAAAGTCATACATCGCATTCACCAAGACGGTATGCTGTATTAAGGTGTGATGCAATGGTCATTTGTAACATCATTAACATTTAAGATTTATAATTGAAATTTGAAAAGAAATTTTTTATGAAAGTAACATCATGTATAATAGGCAGCTGAAAAGATAACGATAACGTAGATTGTTATTTCTTCACATAAATGAAGTACTCTTATTATTGTACAATACGGCAAAATTTAAATGTATTGAAAGAAAACTTCTATTTAAAAAATTCAGTTTTTGAATGCAATTTAATTCTTGCGTTTACTGGGAAATCATAATTGGAGAAAATTTTATTGGAAAAGAATAAAAAACCGGAGAATTTTTTTTAGTACGTCTTTAACCACGTTCCTTAATTCATTTAATTTGTTTGAAAGAATAATTGATGTTTAGATTATACATATAATTTGACCTGTATTATTACAGACCATTTGTTTTATAATTGAATTCTATTTTCCATGTCCAATCAGTGAAGTTGACAAAAACGAAAAGATTCACACTCAAAAGTCTATTTAAACAGTACAAAATGGGGACTCAGCAAGTATGGACCAACAAACACATAAGATCGAGAACAGGTTCGATGAAGGAATACTAGGAAGCACACCCTGTTTACCGGACACAAATGTTGTATGCTCCTTATCATGATTGGGCATGCAGAAAAATCCATTATGATACAATTAGTTTAATGTGTTCAATTAATTCCATGACATCTGTATAAAACGCCAGTAAACGCTAAATTCAACAGATTACATTCGCCCGACAATGTCACTGCTTTGACCTTGAGTTTGAGTCAATCACGTCTTGACTATAAAACAATTATAATACTCTACGTTTCTTTTATTTCGAGCTCATATGGTTACAAAAACATGTAAGAGGAAAAACATTTTACATGTAATTTATAAAATGCCGTCAATATACTTAAATGTTGACTTAAATGCCAGAACAAGAGATTTGAATTTTCTGAATAGATTGTGCTTCATAAAATAAAATTCCTATGAAAAAACTTGGATATTTGGATATCCAAATTGGATATTTTTTCATCTAATTTGAAAAATTATTCATGGATCATTATAAAAGTGGGGCAGATGGCTTTTTTTTGCACTTGTATAAAGTATCTAAAGTCGTTCGAATTTAGTTTCAAAAAGTGGTTTCCGGAATGGGAAACTGTGTCATTAGCCCTTCAACAGATATAAGTTTGTCAAGTGGGTAACTTTTTTCTACACAGGATATAATGACAACGACAATGTATGTAATTTAAACTTTCGTACCAACACTAAACATGTACATTTAGTAATTTCTTTTTTGGTTTTTGCTATTCATTTAATTGTCTTTCATAATTATTTACATTTATATTAAACTTAATACTTAAGTATTTCAAAACATTTATTTAATTAGAGGTTGCAAATTCCATGTTTTGACTCTGATATCAAACATTAAAGAACACAGTCATAATGAGAGGCTCATGAAAAACTACGAATTTCTGGAAATTTTAGTTAAATACGAAAACTACCAAAAAGTAAACGTTTTAACTAAAATTTTTATCTAGAAATAAAGCAATTTTTTTTATACAAATACCCTGTAAATATCCATTTTCCAAAATGAAATTATTATCACTCTTCTTTGCAAATGCAAACTACTAGCTTGGCAGCGTCAATTTGGCTTACAAAAACATTTTAAAGTTACTGTAGTTCGAGTAGGATGCTTCTAGGACGTTGAATAGGACGTTCTGTTTTTCATCTCTTAAATGACTAACTTATTAATTATGACAATTTGAGCACAATTTGGGACTTCAACATGTTGATAATGTATCATTCCTAAAGTCAAAACAACGTTTTATTAGAAAATAATTATTGAAAAGACAAAATAGATAAAAAAAATATTTTTAAAACTCGTTACTAATTTATTGTGGATGTGTAAAAGAAATAGAATATTCTTTTTAATGAAATAAATGCACAGTATGCTAATTAACAGATAAATCATAATATTTATATCATTTGTTTGTTGTTTTGCAAATCAACATTACCATTTATAAAAGTAAGTTTCATTTTACGGAAATAATTATATCACTGTATCCCCTGTTTTATGGTAAACAGTCACATTTTATTTCAAATAAAAGTAGGCTAAAAAGGTTGATCGACAAGTGTAATACGTCATTTGTATACTAATAGTTAAGAAAACAGGAAGTTTTTATGGTTGTTATTATTATTTTTACTTTCAGACATTTCTTCATAATACGCTGGGATACAGAGCTCACCTGATATGCTTCAAAAACAAACTTTGATTACACTTTAAGAATATTCATTTGACAAAGGGACGTTAAACAATAAACAACCAATTAATCAATCTTAATTTGAGTCAATCACGTCTTGACTTAAAGATACTACAAATGGATCACATTAAATTAGGCTTATTCCAAAAATACCTTTCTGTTTAAAAGTTGATTTAAGGAATTAATAGGGGGGGGGGGTTAATTCGTCTTCAATCCAAGTCTTAGCCTTTAAATTGGCACTTAACTTTTATTTATTTATCTATTTTTGTAATTTGGAATACTCCCATGTCGCGCTGCGATATTTTCCCCTCTAATAATCAAATTTGAAAACCTTTGAAAAAAGCTAATTGATATTCCTGTCTGTTAAATGAGCACAAAAACTTGCCATGTCTTAAAACAATGCATATATAGTCTATTTTGCAAAACTTATGATGGAAATATTTGTTCCAAAGATTAATAGTTGTAGTAAATATCTTACATGTATTTAGCCAAAGTAGGTATAAAATAGGGTTTGGTGAGCTAAAAAAAAATCACAAAATAGTTTATTTACACGTGAACTGTTCAAAACAAAATACTAAGTAGTTTATTTACACGTGTACTTGTAGTTATATCATCGAAATGATAAAAAAGGCTGGAAAACTTTCAGATAAAAGGCATTTATTTGCATGTATAATGGTATACTGTTTTTTTAGACATGGTTACTACATAATGGTAAGTACCATGCATTTTTCTCATGCTGTTTGAATTATGTGAATAAATTAAATCAACTTCGTTGATATATTTTTAACACATTCTGTTGATTTTTCTTGACTTAATAGGTGAGTTTGCCGTTTATTTAATTAATTAACTAATTAATTCGTCTAAAATGAAGTAGGGATGGTTGCAAAGTTAAAACTAATTAAACTTTTACATTTAATGCACAAAAGCGAAAGACATAATTCATTTATGCATGGAGTGACAGTTTGAAAATATTTTAACAGCTTTCAACTTTTTCAAACAGTAGAAAATCAAGATGGACAGAAGGCTGGTATTCTTGTTAACTTTGATGACAGTGTTTATTGCTTTGGGTCTGTGGTTGGCGTCCATTTTAACAAGAGGCTGGTTTGTTGTAACTTTAAAAACAAGCAGCATTCAGCCGACATCTATTCTTGAGGTAAGCTGTTTATGTGCTCCTTTACTTGCTTTAGCATTGTGTGTATCCAGACGCCAATAACATAAGGGAAAGAATATAAACTTCATTTTTTTAAAAGTGATACTTATACAACATTGATAGATGGATAAAAATGGAATAATTGAAAAAATTTACATTAAAAATTCGTAACATTTTTATAGGAAGATGAAGAGAAAAGTATTTAAATGCTACGTTTATTAATTAAAGAGGCATTGATATACAGATCTACGTGTATGTGTTGATAAAACTTATTTAATTATGAATGCAACCTTAAACTTAACCTTAAAATAAATTCCCCTATTCTTCCAGTGATGCAGTAATCAGTAAAATTATCCTTTATTTTGCAGAATATTTTGTCCCTAAACTCGCTTTTGAATCTCAACAACATCATTCCTTCTAAAAGAGTAAGATAATTTTCTTCTATAAAAAATTAAATTCTCCCAGTTTAAAAGTTTGGATGTATTTTAAAAATTTATTCTTTGTTTGGAAGAATAATTTAACCAATTTTTAGGTCAACTCAGGTTACCTATTGCTATCTGTTTTCGTCTGTCGTCGTGCGTTGTGCGTCGTCCTTCGTGCGTTAACATTTGAACATTTTCAGCTTGTGCTTTGCAAGCACTGAACCAATTTCAACCAAATTTGGCACAAAGCATCTATGGGTGAAGGGGAACAAAAAATTGTGAATTTCATGATTCCTGCCCCCCTGGGGTCTGAGGGGTGGGGCCAAAACCACTAAAATTAATGCAATCTTTAAAAATCTTTACTCCTGGACATCAAGAAGTCAAACTGTTTGCATGATTGTAATCAGCACTGCGTCCTCTACCAAAATTGTGAAATTCATGGCCCTGGGGTCAGGGGTTCTAGTGCTAGGGCGGGGCTAATAAGTAGGTTGTGAAAATGCATTATTTCTTTGAAAATCTTCTTCTCTGCTCCTAGGTATTAAATAAACCAACTGAGTACATAGTTATGATGAGCAAGAGTGCCTCTACCAAAATTGTGAATTTTATGGCCCCAGGGTCAGGGGTTCTGGTGTTGAGGCGGGGATCTATTGATTATATAATGAAAATACATGAATTCTTTAAAAATCTTCTTCTCTGCTCCTGGGTATTAAATAAACTAACTAAGTACATGGTTATGATGAGCAAGAGTGCCTCTACCAAAATTGTGAATTTTATGACCCCAGGGTCAGGGGTTCTTGTTTTAAGGTGGGGCTCTAATGATTATATAGTGAAATGCATGAATTCTTTGAACATTTTATCCTTTACTCCTGGTTAATATACTAATGATCTAATTACATATTTAAGGCCAGGATTTATTTTACTTCCAGTTTTACAAACCCTCTGCTCAAGGTTTTGAATTTTCAGAAAAAAAAATAAATTCTTTTCTTTCCGATGTCAAATTTGAGTCGGGATCGATATTTCAAATTTACGAACTCGCACTTCCGGTTATAAGATGAAACGGCGGGTAAATAAAGCTAGATCTGAGAAGATAGCTTGGTTTAGTGTAAAATTCATTGATACGATTGCCATTCAGAACGTTTCACCCGTTTAAAGGACAAATAAAATGCTGACGACTTTGCTGCACAATGACATGCTGGTGAGATAATTATGTATTCGTTTCAAAAGTACATGTATCTGTCTGTAAATTATTTTCCTCCCTCAGGTTTTAAACTGCCCGTGGTAGCTATTGCATATTGCCAGCGACATTGTTACAGTTTAGGTCTCTGTTATAGCTTACAGTCTAAGCATCATTCTTCAGAAAAGGGTTGCTTATGCATCAGATGTTATGAATAAAACTATGGGAGAAGTCAAGTCCATTTGAGAAAGAAATAAAAAATAACCTGAAGAAATAAAAAAAATTCAACTTTTAAAAGGCGGCAAGAAATGAATATACAAATATATACAGGCATGTTGTATCATTTGTATCAGCGAGAAAAAATTATTTTACACTTAATTGAAAAAATGTTCATCCTACTTCCCAATACACCCTGTCTGTTTTATGATATAGGAATTATAATTTTAGGCATCAAGTAAATTTTAGAACAATGTCTACACATTCACCTAACACATATTTAAAGAATGAAGATATATTGAAAGACTTTTAAAGAATTGATTTTTTAATTTTTTAAAAGATATTTTGACCAGCATCACACAATTTATATAACTGGCCCAAACTGGATGATGAAATAAGCAATTAAATGTTCTACTTTCCTATTTGTAAGCATTATGTGTCCAGTGGTAAGGAGCCTATTAGAATAGCATTAAAAAGAATATACAAATGTTAATAATTGATTTATCAATTTTTTTTTTATTTCCTTCTCCTTCAGGACTTTTTTATTCTCATCTTCATTACTAAACCTAAACATAAAAAAAATGCTGGCCTTATAATGAAGAAAGGGGTCTCTTTCAAAATAGATGATTTTAGGGCCACTGGGTCAGGGGTATCAGGGGGTACTTTGACTAAAAATAAATTAATGCTTTGAAATCTGCCCTTTGATAAGCAATGGTGCCTCCTTCAAAATTTGTGAATTTCATGGCTTTTGGATAAAAACACGAATCAAATACAATCACTGGAAAGTTGTTACATGATACTCAGGTGACCTATAAGGCCCGTGGGCCTCTTGTTTGGATAATATTCACTCATCCTTTTTAAATATGTAGCTCGGATTTTAATATTGTAATCGATAAACAAAATTTGTGAAACTTTCAGGATTACATAATTATTATTTCACATTATTATTATTTATTATTTTAGATTTCTTTGCCACCAGTTCGTGTTGAACTGGGCATATTTCATTGTACGCTGTGTACAAGTGGTAATTGCCTTCGTGTCCCCCTCGACAAACTTCCTTCACCAGTATATGCTGTGGTGGAAAAACTCCGTAAGCTTCTACATTTTTCTTCTCTTAGTAGAAATAAATTCCTATATAGAGCGTTTTTCATGCAATCATACTGCGGGAAATTACCAACATTAAAATATTTCCAAGAATGAGAGATAAATTTCAAAGATAGCTTTTTAATTTCATTTATACTCGACTTATCATAAAATTTTATATGCTTTTTCAATCAGTGCAAAAGAACATTTTATTTGTACCGTTAATTTCTTGGAAAAACGAGCTAGGCTTATATGTCTTGTTTCTGGTTTTCTTTCAGCTAAGTTATTAGAACTTAAAATAACGAGTACAGTTGCCCTTTCATTATGTGTCATTGGCTTTTTACTTCTTATGTTAAACTGTGGATCATCATCGAAGGTTAAAGCCGGTGGAATTGTTATACTTTTGGCTAGTAAGACTACAAATGTTGTGCCTCCAAATGGCTTTACATTATTTCAGTAATACGTACACTGATGATGTGTATATAATTCCAATTGAAAGAATTTTTTTTAATTCATCACATTTAACAGATATAAAAGATTTTTTAATACGCAACGAAAAGCATAAACGTAAATTATAGGATAATAAATAATGACTAAATCTTTTGAAGCAAAAAATTTCGCTAGGGTTAAGCTAAGCATTTTTCAAAATATATCATCAAAAGAAAAACAGAGGTTTCACGATAATGTTAATGATTTTTCCCTTTTTTAGACTACTTTATTATCTCTTATATTCTTTTACAGCTTTATCTGAATCCTTCTTGATTATACGAATGGTCGTTGCAACGGTTCAAGTGGCATTGGACACTGTGGAATCTACACTCAGTCTTTTGAACCTTAAAATCATAGAGATTGAAGTTCAAACACCCTTATCTATCATTCTGTCTGGTATCGGTCTGGTGTTTGTCATACTGGGCATGGTTTGCAGTCGTATTTTATACTCAAAACTACGAGAACCGTCCACAGATGGTCGAAAGATTGATGTTGTTTCTTCTATTCCTACTGTCAATCTTACTATCCAAGAAGGACGTTTTTAATTTTATGTAATCAGTTTCTTTTGGTTGTATTGTGTACAAGATGGTCTATGGGGTGTCTGTAATTGTTACTTGGTATGTCAATGTTTAAAGTATAAACCTTTTCCTCAGAAAATTTCCTACGAATACGAAATAATTTTTTTTATCATCTAATGACATCTAGGCACCTTAGTACGGTGCAAAAATATTCTTCTTTTCATTGTAATACTTTGTTATAATTACTTTACTTTCCTTACTTTACTTTCAAACAAAATGTTCAAATCACTATAAAGCAATATAGTTTCAGAATAGATTTAATTGAACTCGAGGTCCATTTTTATCGAAAAAGCAGTTGTCTGTGATTTCACAAAATGTGGATTTTAATTTATCTCTGCTGTTTTAAGAGGTCCGTGTTTTCTTTGCTGCCGATTTATAAGAGAGTTTCAATGAATTTTTGAGCTTGATTGCTGTTCATTATCTGCATATTTCATTTGTATAAAGTATTTGACTTATTTACTCGGTGGGATATTTTGAGATTTCAAATTCTCAAAGAATTTCTAAATATCTACACATGAATATCTAATTTATACTAATTCTCCAAATATACTCTTTTACAGAACTTTTGAAGTTTGCCCTTCACTTCTATGTATATTTTAATGGAAAGTAAAGCAAAAAGTTCTGTAGAGCATTTACTGGTACCCGTAAATTATGTTCCCCAAACGAAGTTGGGGAACATATTGTTTTTACTCTGTTTCTTATTATGTTCCCCAAACGAAGTTGGGGAACATATTGTTTTTACTCTGTTTCTTATTATTATTATGTTCCCCAAACGAAGTTGGGGAACATATTGTTTTTACTCTGTTTCTTATTATTATTATTTTTCTTCTTCTTCTTCTTCCTGGGTACTTTTTTGTCCGGGAGTGATCTTGTAAACTGTTGATCCGATGTAGGTAAAACCTTTTTAGGGTCAGTAGACATGTTATGTAGATTTGCGGAATCAAGGTCATTTTGTGCGCACGTGCTTGCAAGAGCGCACGTGCATCATGTGAAATGACCAATATAATGTATATTGCCTTAACTTTTCTTTTTTTTGATGAAATGCTTTGAAACTCATAGTGTAAAGATATATTAGAACTATAGACAAGATGACATGGTCAAAATAGCAAGATCTCACGCGCATGCACGTGCGCTTTGCTCTGATTGGCTGAAACTAAAGTCTCTATATCTTTCTTGTTTTTTGACGAAATCCTTTGAAATTTTGAACATAGCCATGCATAAGGATATCCTACAACATGGTATATAGCAATTATCATGAAAACACGTGCATGCACGTGCGCTGCAATCTGATTGGCTGAAACTTTAAATTGCTATAACTCCCTTGGTTTTCAACCAAACAGGATAAGATTTGGAACATAGATATATATAATCGACTTCTACAAGAAGGTATGGTCACCATGCACAGGCATACATGTGCGTGTACGTGCGCTGCAATCTGATTGGCTGAAACTTTAAACAGCCATAACTCCCTTGGTTTTCAACCAAACAGGATGGGATTTGGAACATAGATATATATACTGGACTTCTACAAGAAGGTATGGTCACTATGCACAGGCATACATGTGCGTGTACATGCGCTGCAATCTGATTGGCTGAAACTTTAAACAGGTATAACTCCCTTGGTTTTCAACCAAACGGGGTGGGATTTAGAACATAGATAGATGTAATGGACTTCTACAAGAATGTATGGTCATAATGCTCATGTATGCACGTGCGTGCACGTGAAATGGGTAAAATCAAAAATACACTTAAATGACCGTTTTTTTATATACTTTTGGATTATATTTAGCATATTAAAATATATAGATTGTGTAGACAATATGATATGGTCATTACGCACATGCATTCACATGCGCAAGTGTGCAATAATAAAATTTGAATGAACATGGTACACTTCTTGGTAAACGTTGTTAAAGTCTCAAATGCATAGAGTTTGTCTTATTTAATTACGCCTACAGGGAATATGATTATAAAAGGGAGTTGGGGAGCGTTTGGGGAACATCTGTAACGGTCCCCGTTACAATTAGCACTAGTTATTCTTATTCTTATTATTATTTTTCTTCCTGGGAAAATTTTGTCCGCGAGTGATCTTGTAAACTACACATCAGACTTAGGTGAAACCTTTTTAGGGTAAGTAGGCATGTTATGTAGATTTGCGGAATCAAGGTCATTTTGCGCGCACGTGCTTGCAAGAGCGCGCACGTGCAAAACTTAAAATGACCAATATATAATGGATATAACCGTAACTTCTCTATTTTGTGACGAAATGTTTTGAAACTTATAATGTAAGGATATATTAGTAATATGCACAAGATGACATGGTCAAAATAGCAAGATCGCACGCACGTGCACGTGTGCTTCGCTCTGATTGGCTGAAACTAAAGTCTCAATATCTTTTTTGTTTATTGATAAAATCATTTGAAATTTTGAACATAGTCATACATTAGGGAGATCTACAGCCTGTAATATAAGATTTTTCATGAAAGCATGTGCATGCACATGTGCTTGCAAGAGCTCGCACGTGCAACACGAGAAATGTCCAATATAATTGATACAGACGTAACTATTAAAATTATTGATTAAATGCTTTGAAACTCATTTTATAAGTATATATAAGTAGTATGCACAAGATGACATGGTCAAAATAGCAAGATCGCACGCGCATGCACGTGTGCTTCGCTCTGATTGGCTGAAACTAAAGTCTCTATATCTTTCTTGTTTCTTGGCATAATCCTTTGAAATTTTGAACATAGACCTACATTATGAAAATCTACAGCATGATATATAAGAATTTTCATGAAAGCATGCGCATGACCGCAACCTGAAATCTGATTGGCTGAAACTTTAAATGGCTAAATCTACTTTGTTTTTTGACGAAATGCTTTGAAATTTAAAACATTGTCATGCATTAGGACATCCTACAGTGTGATATAGAAAAAAATCATGAAATCACGCGCATGCACGTGTGCTGCAATCTGATTGGCTTAAACTTGAAATGGCTATAACTCCCTTGTTTTTCAACCAAACAGGATGGGATTTAGAATATAGATAGATGTAAGGGACTCCTACAAGAAGGTATGGTCATCATGCACGTGCACGCACGTGCATGCATTTGGAACGAGTGAAATGAAAAATACACTTGAAAGAGTGATTTTTCATACTTTTGGACTGAATGCTTTAATATATTGCATATTAAAATATGTAGATAGTGTAGACAAGATGATATGATCATAACGGACATGCATTCACATGAGCACGGGTGCAATGCTAAAATTTGAATATAATTGGTATCCTTCTGAGAAAACGTTGTTAAAGTCAAAATGCACAGAGTTTGTCTTATTTAATGAAGCTTACAGGGAATATGGCACCAAAAAGGAGTTGGGGAGCGTTTGGGGAACATCTGTAACGGTCCCCGTTACAATTAGCACTAGTTATTATTATTATTATTATTAAGGTCTTCCGTCTTCACGGAAGACCTTATAGTTATTCTATTGTTTCTTATTATTATTCTTTTTTTTTAGACAAAATTTTGTGCAGGCGATTTCTCGTAAACTATTCAGTGGATTTCAATGAAAATTTCAGGAATAATAAGTCACTATATGAATTTTATATAAAATTCCGTTTGTTGGAAAATTCGCTACCAGTGCCAAGTAATGGACAATTTCCTGATTTTAAAATGCAATTTTGTCTTCGAATGTTCTCAAAAACGGCTCAAGATATTAACTGGAGACTTGTTAGAGATGATAGACCATGCGTTGTAGATGTGCAATTTTGCCTTCGTTTGCGTCGTCAGTACTTCCGGTCGCTACAGGAAATGAATTCAAAATGTGCACTTTTTTAACTTTTTTGTTTTTCAATATTTTTCTTTGATATAATTAATGGTAATTAAGATCCTACTGGTAAGGCCAAATATTTAATTTATTTAAGAATTGATCAATCCACACACTAGATATTCGCATTTAAAAATCTGAAGCGTGTCCAAGATGGCGGCGGTCTCCGTAAACTCCGCCATTAAGCAAGTCGGGTTCTAGAAGGTCAGCTGAGCGTTTAGATGAACGGAACTTCTACCAAAAAGATTTATGAAATGTAAAGGATTCTTTAGATTGCTACATCGCAATTACGTTGCATTGACTATAGTTTGATGAGGTTTCCTCAAACTTCTATTGAAATTGCTTTTGTCTGCATCTAATAGTAGAATACAACATGACTACAAGTGGAAATACGATGAATACAGTCTTTTGTTTTGCACCAGGGAAAACTTATCCTAAACCATGGTTATAATTAATAGCTTTTCAAGAAACTTGCCTGACTTAATATTCACTATGTTTCTGAAGTATTACTTTACTTCTGTTTATTTTACCTCGCAGTCTTATGACATATTAAATGAATAGAAAAGACAAAAATAAGAAAAACATTTTTTTAAAAAGATTGTTTATTAAAGGTAATATAAATATTCTTGTAATAAATGCAAGTTATTGAACATGAAAAGTATCAGATTCCTTGACCGTCGGGGGTAAACAGGATACAAAATTCGTGGAAAATCTCACCGAATTCACAGCTTTAGTGTTATTTGGCCGTATACGATATTATATTTGTACCATGTGATAAATATACTTTCTTACGCTCGAAATTCCGGTTATAAGAACATACATTTCTAATTTTCATTGAAGCTATCAGATCCATTAAATAGATCAAACATTTCAAAGGAATAGCGCGAAGAACTACTTGTGACGTTTGGCACGATATAATGTATCATGGCCGACTTCAGTAGTAGACAAATGGCGACAATAGTGCAGAAATATATAACATAGGCATGCCTGTATATGGTTTTGCATGGAATAAAAATTTGAATACATATCGAATAAAGGAAAGAAAACAGTATCATCTGTTCATCACTAATAAATTATCTATCCTAAAAATTACTGTTAAAACTCAAGTACATGTAACAAGTTCCGATGTGATCATCTTGAGCAAGTTTGGCACGAAGATTAACTCGTGGCGTTTAACGCCAAATTATGAATAGTGACCGCCTTTCATTATTCTAAGACAGATGAAATGTTTCAGAAGTAATATACAAGTAGATTTAGAGATGTGGTCCCAATAGCGTAACAGTAAGCGCTTTATATTTCCATGCTGGCGACCCGGGTTCAATCTCCTTTGTTTCCATAAAAAGTTTTATCACTTTTTCAGCTCGATTTTGCGAAAGGGGGGGGGGGGGTCAGAATCGGACGGAAGACCTCTCGTTGCTCGCAACGAGTTTCTTTTCTAGTTATTATTATTATTCTTCTCGGGAAAATTTTGTCCGCGAATGATCTTGTAAAGTACACATCCGATTAAGGGGAAACCTTTTTAGGGTAAGTAGGCATGTTATGTAGATTTGCGGAATCAAGGTCATTTTGCGCGCACGTGCTTGCAAGAGCGCGCACGTGCAAAACTTGAAATGACCAATATATAATGGATATAACCGTAACTTTTCTATTTTTGGACGAAATGTTTTGAAACTCATAATGTAGGGATATATGAGTATTATGCACAAGATGACATGGTCAAAATAGCAAGATCGCACGTGCAAGCGCGTGCGCTTCGCTCTGATTGGCTGAAACTAAAGTCTCAATATCTTTCTTGTTTTTTGATAAAATCATTTGAAATTTTGAACAAAGTCATACATTAGGGAGATCTACAGCCCGTAATAAAAGAAATATTATGAAAGCATGTGCATGCACGTGTGCTTGCAAGAGCTCGCACGTGCAACACGAGAAATACCCAATATAATTGATACAGGCGTAACTATTTAAATTATTGATGATATGCTTTAAAATTCATATTAGAAGTATATATTAGAAGCATAGACAAGATGACATGGTCAAAAAAGCAAGATCTCACGTGCATGCACGTGCGCTTCGCTCTGATTGGCTGAAACTAAAGTCTCAATATCTTTCTTGTTTTTTGACGAAATCCTTTGAAATTTTAAATATAGGCATGTATTAAGATATCCTACAATAAGATATATAGCAATTATCATGAAAACGCGTGCATGCACGTGCGCTGCAATCTGATTGGCTTATGCTTTAAATAGCTATAACTCCCTTGGTTTTCAACCAAAAAAGATGGGATTTGGAACATGGATAGATATAATGGACCTCTACAAGAAGACATGGTCATCATGCACATGCATACACGTGCATGTACGTGCGCTGCAATCTGATTGGCTGAAACTTTGAACAGCTATAACTCCCTTGGTTTTCAACCAAACGGGGTGGGATTTAGAACATAGATAGATGTAATGGACTTCTACAAGGAAGTATGGTCACCATGCTCATGTCAGCACTTGCGTGCACGTGAAATTAGTAAAATAAAAAATACACTTGAATTAGCGTATTTTTTTTAATACTTTTGGATTAAATACTTTGATATTTAGTATATTAAAATCTAAAGATTGTGAAGACAAGATTATATGGTCATAACGTACGTGCATTCACATGCGCACGCGTGCAATGCTAAAATCTGAATAAAATTGGTACACTTCTGGGTAAACGTTGTTAAAGTCTCAAACGCATAGAGTTTGTCTTATTTAATGAAGCTCACAGGGAATATGGCACCAAAAGGGAGTTGGGGAGCGTTTGGGGAACATCTGTAACGGTCCCCGTTACAATTAGCACTAGTTATCTCTGTTTTGCAAGGATTTCATATAGTTTAGAAATTCAGTATTCATAAGATATATATATATATATATATATATATATATATATATATATATATATATATATATATATATATATATATATATATATATATATATATATATATATATATATATATATATTATATATATATATAAGGTTATATTTTTTCAAATCCAACTTGATTTATGGGAATACTAGTATTAAAATATTTAAATCTGAAATCATATTTAAGAAATAAGGTATCATTTTTTGAGTTTTATTGTGTTGTTAATAGGGTTGGTGACGTGATGAGATACCATAAAGCCCGAAAGGCTTTATGGAAGATTTGATCATGTGCCAACCCGTTTTACATCTCAATAAAACTCAAAAAATGATACCTTATTACTTATATTTACATTTGTGACTTATTCATACTTTAAATTTACCTGATTGTTACTTTTAACGTGCGAAATGCGTTATTTTTCAAACCCAACGGCATGTTTGTAATCCACTAAACTCGCGTCGATCCTTTATGACGTTACAGAGAGATTACGTCGAACGTTTATCCAAACGCACATCTATGACCTCTTGACCCCGTACCTGTATTTATACAGTTATAAAAACACTTGCTTTTAGTGGTGTTATATAAAGGAAAATATTTGCAAATGTAAATATTACTTTTTAAAAAGAATTAACTACTTAAAAGGGGATCTTATATGTATAAATTGAATAACCGCTAGCAGAATTTGGAATTTTTATAAATGATTTAGTCAAAAAAAAAGACTGAAGTTTTAGACATTGTTGTAAAATTGGATGAGTAACATTTTCAAAGATACCCAACCTCATTTTTTATCACTTGAGGTTACTTCCGGTTAAACCGAGCTAATCCTAAATTGCTTAAATTTTATGTTTCTGAAAACTATACATGTAGATCAAAGTTGTACTTTCAAAAGCTAAATCTTAAGAACAACACTGGTTAATAAAAAATTAAAAAAGAACACACATAAAGACTTGAACAGGCTTGAACACACATAAACAAAATGAACAAGTGTAAAGATAAATCAAATATCCCGGAGATTTTATAGTCTATTCTAGTCACAATAATTATTATGTTTTCTGCAAAAACACATGAAAGAAAAAAAATTGTGACTTGTTTAGGGCCAAAACATTTTATAGATTGAAATGCAAAAAAAATTGCTGCTTTAATATCGGTAATGAAAAAAATGGCTTAAACCCCATGTCTTGTACTTGATTAAAAACTACAATATTGTTTGTAATTATTTTACTTTAAAAACACTAACGTTTTAAGGTATGTCTATAAAATAATATAGGATTTAAATACCTTATTTCATGAATAATTTTGTGAGTACAAGACAATCACAAAATAATTATTACTCCAAGATATACATGTATAATAGTAGTAGTACTTGTATTAAGAGGAAAGAAAATATTTAAACTTTGAAGTAGAATTTCATTAATATTCAGATAGTTGGAACAGATTAGCTACAAATGCTGATCAAATCAGCCACTCTGAATAAAACTTAGAAATGTACCATATTAATGACGTCATTTTTCCAGAATGGTCATCCATCAAGTCATATTCTTTAATGATTTATCACATTCATCTATTCAATTCATATTGAAACCAATTTCAGAACTTTTTTTAAAAAAATAAATTTTTTAGGGCACAATACAGGCCAAACTGTACCTTCTTCTCTAAACTTTGAGAAAATCCAGCGGATCAGAATCAGGATATATTGCCATAACAATCTTCTAACCAAATCAAAGGAGTATTGATTATATAATGATTACAATGATAGTTAATGTATCAGTGTCGTATAAGAGTATTTATTTGTATTTTAATGTTTACAATTATCACCAACGATCGATATCACAACAATATCAGCAACAATTCTATAAGTGAGTGCCTCGTATAATTTGCCTCTCTAAGTCTGATATCAATGTCATGCTGTGTTTATCTTATCTTTGAAGAAGATAATATAATATCAAAATTTGATCGATTGTGTTCTAAAAAGCTTGAATGAAATACATGTAAATATGAAGATAATCAACAGTAACCAATAGAGCTCAAAAGTCCTGTAAACAATTCAAATTTGGAGCAGATCGAACAAGAATTTCTAAAACATCAGTGATGGGATCAGATGTCATGGGAGAGCAAACATTCCCCGTCGACCTACCACACTTGCGGCCTACTCCTTGTCATGATGGAGAAAATTGAAAATTCGTAGACAATCTAGTATGAAAGTAATGATCAACAATTTTTATGAAAAACAGTTGACTTATTGATAGATTGCCAATGTCATTGTATCGACCCTATAGACCGCGAAATATTGACTTTTGTAAAGACTGTTGATAACTCCTTGTTCTATAATATAAATAGGGAAAGTTGGCAATAGGGAAAGTTGGTAATAGAAAACTTGAAGTTACCACGCTTATCATACAGTTTTTTTTCTTAGGCTTCTATTAATGATTTGCTAGTGAAATATATCCTAATATGAAGCAGACGTGCAAGAATCTGTGTTTAACATTGAATGGCTTACATCTAGCTTCATTAATCCTGTATTCATGCAGTAATAAAAAAAAATAGACAAACTTGTTTTGGAACGAGCTTTGCTCTAGTTACCTTTATGGTTCTCCCATCAAGCAATACAAAACAGTAACCTATTGTAATTATAATTTTAAAATAAGTAAACTAGTAAAATATAACTTTACACTGGTATGTGTTGAAATGATTGTTTATTAAAACTCTGTGAAGCAAACTTAGACTAAGAAAAGATAAAATTTGACAATCAACACCGGGTTAGAAAATTAAAATACAAGTATTAGTTAAGACAATCGCAGAGTAAAAAACGAATATCTCAAAGATTTTTAAATCAATTCCATAGTCATAATAAGTGAAGATGGAAAGTCAATATTTCAACAATATTTAATACATCTATGTGTAAATAAGCAGAAATTAATTGAAAAAGAAATGCCAGCAACAGGAGGTGAACACAAAAAGTTCTTGTTGATTGAATTGTAAAAATAAATTTTGCAGCTTTAATATTTGTATGAAAATTTTGTTGGAATCCATGCAAGACTTTTCTTAATTTGGAACCCCCTATATTTCATGTTTAAAATTATTTAACATGTGTTACAAAACTATTTACGTTTATAGGTATTCTTACAGACGAATGCTTTCATAAAATGAATGTAGAATTTCATCTTTTATCATTACTTTATTTGATTGGGGTTCGGAAGGTTTTGTTTCAGATGGGTTTCTTACAGTGTATTTTCTTCATCTAACTTAGGCTTGCTTTTTCATCGTTCACGCTGGTACATGTTTGTACAGTGAGTCAACGGTAGAGTTTGAAATTTTTATTTCATCATTAACTTTCTGAATACGTGAAAATAAAAAAAAAATCGTCGTCCAAGCTAAACTGGTAATAAAATGAAAGAAAATTATTTAAACTTGGAGTAAAATTTCGTTTATATTCAGTTAATAGTAATTATGTAAGGATATAGATAATAGTTGAACAGTTGAGAATACAAGCTGATCAAATCAACTACTTCAAGATCATAATAGTTCTGTTTTGACTGTTTCTATCTGAATCGTACACACAAATTATGAAATTGTCCAACATTATCAAATTTTACAAAAGTGATAGATTAAAAAGGCTGGGGTGGAAGCCATTTTCAGACGATTTCGATCTTCTTTAAAAGAAGAGCTCCATATAAAGATTTACAGAAATGATCAAATTTTAAAACTAAAATGTATGATTTTTTTCTTTGCCAAATGAAAGTTGACAGCTTAAAATAACTTATCTAAAAAAAAAAGAAATAAGTTAAATCTGGTAATTAATTTGTGGTTAATTTGTTGACCCCCAGCCTCTTTAATAATCTTATCGAATGTACATTGAAATGAAACAAGTTTACATGTTTACATAAAAAGTTTTGTTATTTGATAAAACTTGATATGTGAATGTAGATTGAACTCAGTCCATAGATTCCTCAGCAATACATATATTAGAAATACATAATCTTATTAGTTGTCATATTTATAACTGTTGTTTAAAGTTATGTACAATTAAACAAAAAGAAACTAACATATATAATTAATTTTCTCTGGGGGACTTTCCTCGAACACACGATAAGACGGTTTATATAGGAAAAATAAATTATTGAAATAATATTTTAAATCCATAATCAAAATTCAACAACTTATTTGTATACAATGCATTATTCTGAACGTTAATAGTGTAGCGCTACCGAATCTTCAAGTTGTTATGATTGTGCTATTTGGAGTAGGCGTGAATTGTGACGCGATCACAATAAACTAATAAAACTTTTAAATCTTCTAATCGGAATCAAAATCAAAATAATGTAGCAAAATAAAAATAATGTAGGAAAACTTTATTTGTCGGTCAATAATAAAAGTTAAATGGCCAAATACTTTTCAGAGGAGCGAATCAAAAATATATTGACCGTTTCATCATACATAGTATAAAAAGATTGTCCTTTACCAACTATTATTATAATATCATATTATTCAAAATCTATGATTAGTCGATTAATACCACGTGATTCTGCTATAAAACACTTATAAACCAGATGTTTCCTAAAATAAATTTTATAAACCCTTCTATACTAAAAATAGAAAATTTATAAACCCTGCTATACTTAAAATAGATTTCTATACTGTCTGTAAGTTAGCTTTGATTTGATTGGATATCACGTGTTTTTTCGGCCAATCACTGTTTAGCTTTGATAATGCGTTCGCCTAACTATTGTTGTTTGCAACTGTGCCTGCGAGGAAAGGATGGCTAATCACAGTAATCGCTTTGCCACTCTTAATGAACAAGAATTGAAAGAAATTTTCGACAATGTGGATTCTGATAGCACGAAAAAATCAACCATCACAGCTGTAAAAGCATTTAGGGAATATTTAACCGCGAAAAATATGTCGGCTGACTTTGATATTTTTCTTCAGCTGAGCTCGATGAAAAACTGTCCACATTTTACTGCGAAATGAGAAACAAAAAAGGTGAAATGTATAGGAAAAGTACTCTAATTGCATATAGACATGGTATACAGCGGCACCTTGAAAAGGGTGGGAAGAGTGTTGACATTCTAAAGGGAACCGAATTCAAGTTATCTAACAAGGCCTTTAAAAGCATGACAAAAGAAATGAAGCGAAAAGGACTTGGTAATGTGGTACACTATCCTGCAATCACTGATGAGGACTTAGAAAAGATTTACTCTTTTGTGACTTCAGACCTTGAAGACGCACAGCTTCTTCAGTACAAGGTTAGTATATTTAATGTGCTTAGATTGAAGGCCTGTATTTTTAATATTAGCAAAACATTTGTTTAACTCTCCTACAGTTAGTGCTCTAAGTTACAAAAATCATAATTCAGATTTACTTTGCATTGCCAGGTTTTCCTTGACCTTATGTTACATTTTGGAAGAAGGGGGAGAGAAAATTTAGCAAATTTAAGGAGGGATGACTTTGCTGTAACAACAAGTGGAAATGGAATCCTGTATGTATACAAAACCACAGATGAAAAAACAAAAAACCATCAGGATGATAATGATAAAGCGTCCGACGGCAGAATGTCTGAAATCAAAGGTAAAAATTGAAGAAATCATACCCCAAAAATATATAGAATTAATTTTTTTTTTTTAAGTAAAAGTAAATGTTCATGCAAAAAAAAAAGAAATGATGTTTTGAAATAATAGGAATGTTATAATGATTCAATAATAAGAATGTTTTATTTGAATATCTTGTATAATTTTTGTTGACCATCAAAACATTAAAAATGTGCATTTTTTTCCATTTCAGGGAGCAGTAGATGTCCAGTAAGAAGTTTCATCAAATTTCTAAAGAGACTAAATCCAAAATGCGATCGACTATTTCAAAAAGCCCGGATCTTTCAAAAGGATGGAGTGTTTTACGACAATTCACCCCTCGGTCATAATAAGCTTGGATCAATGATGAAAGAAATAAGTAGAAAAGCTGGTTTGAATACCATTTACACCAATCACTCATGCAGAGCCACTACTGTACATGTTCTTGATGCTGCGCAAATTCCAAGTAGGCATATTATGACAGTCACTGGGCACAAATCCGAATCATCCCTTAAAACGTACTCGGGAATAACAGATGAAAACACAAAACAAGTGATGTCAGAGAAAATCTCCGAAAAGATTCGGGAAAAATGTTTGAAAAAAGATGATTCTACAAATGTACAAGATGTTGCAACCCCTAACTTTGACATCTTGCCTTTAACTGATTCGCAAGAAAATGCCGTATTAACCGATCTGTTGAGCACTGATGATGGCTTCGATGAATTTTTGAAAAACGTTGAAATGCCTCAGAATGTTAACGTTGTTTCGACAAATTCTCAGCTTAAAGTAGAAAACAATGTGAAAGCTTGGAACCAATTTCCAATCCCTTTAATGTATAACTGTTCGAACATTTCCATCAATTACAACATTCTACCTAAACAGTGAATAAGCCTTTAGCTTAAAGTAATTTTGTCATTTTCTTGATGTTACAGATGTTACAACTTACATATTGTTGATCAAATAAATAAATGTTGTTTCCTGTTGTATACTTGTACTGTTTAAATGTTCAGTCAATTATAATAAAACAATTATAGCCTTTTGATATCGGTCAATACATGTTTTTATGGACCTGATGAGAGTATATCGACCTCGGACTTCGTCCTCGGTCGATATACTCTCATCAGGTCCATAAAAACATGTATTGACCTCATCAAAAGGCTATAATTGTATATTCAATTAGAAGGAAATCCGACATTACTGTTTCTTTCTTTTTACAAAATATGTATAATAACTGTAGGGAGTAATTTATTCAATGCTTGCACGTTCTTTAAGATATGGTAACCATAGCTCGCAATTTGGCTGTTTAATTATCTTCTTCATATAAAGTGAAATCCCTCGCTACCACCCGTAATTTATTTTTTACCACTCCTGACATAACAATTAGCCAATTTACTAATGATATTAATCAAGGTTTTAAAAAGTTATATATATATATATATATGTTGCTTAAAATAAAATGAAGACTTACAGGGTATGTCATGAAATATCACTGAGGAATCTATTGACTGAGTTCAAAAGTGGGTGTAAATACATGATTTTTGTAGCTGTATTAACATATATATTAGTAAAACCGCCAACCAGATGATTCAGTGGTCCATATCTTCAACAGTCCTGGGCGAATCCATACGTTCAACAGTCCTGGACAGGAGTTCCACGTTCTCCCTTACGCTCGGGTCAACTGAAAAGATATGTACCCTGGTAATAATAATGTTAAAAAGAAAGTGAGTCCTATAGTTATGGTTCTTATATGCTCTCTTATATTATGTTTTATAGTCTTTTATAAAAAAAAATACTTAAAGTCACCAGGTCTTGCATTTGTGCAGCCAACTCGTACAGATATTCACCAATATAAGTTCAATGACCTTTAATACATGTCTTGACTTTGGGGAGGTCTACTTACATGTATGACTATGCAAACCTCGACAGGTAATGGTCGACTGTTACCGTTAACTGACCAGGTGCGTATAAGTAGACCAAATTTGAAATTCAATAACTGTTTTATTAAATGACCAGGTATTAAACAACATTTTTGACGCATTAGTTCTTGTCTCTAACAATTAAAAATACTCATAATTTTCTGTGTGATATAACAAAAATTTTTAATCATATTTCAACAGTTATAACAAGATGTGTTTGTGAAACACTGATTCCACCGTATGGCAACATAGCAAAGATTAAACTTTTCTTAAATGCAAATTTAATTAATTGGTACCAAATGTAGGGTATTCTCACTGAAAAACAATCGTGAAATTCGAAAGTAGGATGGAAGCCCTAGCCCTAACCGTTCAGAAGTTATGGCCAAGGTTACAATTTTTCAAAAGTAGGTCAAACTTCAAGGCCAAGGTCAATGTTCTTGTTATCAAATGAAAGTCTAGTCACAAAAATTAAATATGTAAAGTATGAAAGCACTAGCCCTTACCCTTTAAAAGTTATGGTCAATGTTTGCTTTTTAAAAGTAGGTCAAACTCAAAGGTCACGGTCAAAGGGTCTAACTTCTTGGTATCCAATAAAGGGTCTCTCACAAGGATTACATGTTTGAAATATGAAAGCCCATTCCCTTACCGTTCGCAAGTTATGGCCAAGATTAAATTTTTTTTACAAGTACAGAAATCTTCAAAGTCAAAATGTCAAGGTTGATGGTATCCAATGAAAAGTCTTTCAACAAAGAATACATATGTGAAGAATAAATGTCCTGGTATCAACTGTTTAAAAGATATGGAAAAAGTAAAAGTTTATAATTTTCCTGTTAAAGTGGGTTAAACTCCAAGGTCAAGGTAAAGATGAAATTTGGTGGTACCCAAAGAAAGGTCTTGTCATAAGAAATACACATGTGAAATATGAATGTCATGGCTACACTAAATCAAAAGTTATGGGCAAGGTTAAAGTTTTTGTGGACAAACAGACAAACACGCAGAGAGACAGACAGACATACAGACAGACAGCTAGACAGACAGATGGATGGACACGACAAAAACTATATACCCCCGAAACTTCATTTTCGGGGACATAAAAATGAAAATCAATGATATTATAAGAATAAATACTTCCTAGTAGCGAGCGGAGTCTAACATATATATATATATATATATATATATATATATATATATATATATATATATATATATATATATATATATATATATATATATATATATATATATATATATATATATATATATATATATATATATATATATATATATATATATATATATATATATATATATATATATATATAGATATAGATATATATATATATATATATATATATATATATATATATATATATATATATATATATATATATATATATATATATATATATATATATCTATATCTATATATATCTATATCTATATATATATA
>NW_026938715.1:827500-846519 GCF_032062105.1 Saccostrea cuccullata
ATTTTACCCCCCCCCCCCCAAAAAAAAAAAATCTTAGGGCAATTTTTTACTTGTCAACTTTTTCAGGTAAGTTTCTTTCTCTGGTTGCCCCCTTTCCCCTTTCAAAAACGATGCTACGTCACTACAAGAAATTTTACTTTTTTTATTTTTGGGGGTAAACACTTTGTAATCGCAACCCTGCTTAAGAGCGCGGGGGTCGTGGCCATTTTAGACAATATCGCTCTCCTTTAGAAGAAGATATGAAAATGATCAAATTTAACAGCTGAAATAAATCATTTTCTTCTTATCAAATTATAGTTTACGGCTTATTTATTTGATAAAGAAACATTTCATGTATATATATTAATTTTAGGGTGGCAACTTTGCTTAAAGTCATTTAAAATCTAAATAGCATGCTTTCTGTTACGGCCCCCATGTCTTCAAGCTGATCATATACGTAAAACCTGTTAGAAAAATGTTATCTTCGTTTCATAGATAAATAATCTTCTTAAAATCAAATCTATAAGATTATCATATTCTGTCCTACACATCATTTACTACGTCTGCGATTTCATTATACCCCCGCTTGAAAAGCGGCAGGGTATATAGTAATCGTTAATTCCGTCCGTCTGTACGTCTGTCCGTCCGTCCGTCTGTTATGCTTTGGGGTACCCATCTCTTATCGGCAACTCCTCTCATACCACTGAATGAAACTGGATGAAACTTTCACAGAATCTTTATTACATATTGCCATTGTGCACCTCCTATTTTACATTTTGATCCGACAAATATTTTGGGTTTTCCAGCCACATTAAAACATGGACTTTGCTATTAAAACTGTACTAGAACATGGAGGCGGGGGTATCATTTAGTGAGCTCATCGCTCACAGTACCTCTAGTTTTAATTGAATCGTTTGGAAACTTTTCCGAGATTAAATGTATTAGATTATTCATGCATTTTATTGTTTTTTGGGGGGATGTATACTATAGGATCAACGGCATGTCATTCATGTTATTTTTTTGGAGGAGGGGGGGGTGCGTTTGTGTGTGATTCCTTCATCGTGAGGACGAATAAATAATTCTTGTCCTCAAACAATGAATGCTTACAATTTGGAACAATTTCTAGAGAATAATATTTCTGTATGTATAATATGCATTTCTTAAATGTCGTTTATCTGTAAAGAAAAAGAAATCATTTATAGAGGAAAATGAAGTGAAATACACAAGCCTGTTTTTATAGAAGTAAACGTGTACCAACAGGTGATTCGAACCAGGCCACTGTAAAAATGTTGACTGTCAGTCTCAAAACATCCAAGCGTTTCTAATTAAAATGACATTAAACATAAATATAAACCATATAATTAAAGAAATATTTTTCATTTTCGGGATTTTTGTACTTTTCACCCACATCGGTACCCCCTGAAAAGCTTTATTTATAATATTCCTTCGATAAAAACCTATCAAAATATCAGATTCTTTGAGGGGTGGCAGGGGGCTGCTTTGGATTGGACTTCTAAGTCAACTTGTAAAATTGACTTTTTTAAACTGCTAAATAGATTGAAGTTACATATGTATATGAAATTTAGGTTCTTCCGTTTTAGCAATCAAAAGCACAACTACTGGCACGCCCGTCTATTCATGATATTATAAAAAAAATCCGAATAACTACATATTATATCGTATAAGTGACTTATTATCTTGTACACATGACTACAAGGGGTTAATGTTATCTCGTTCGTACGACTTAGTATCTCGTACGTACGACTTAGTATCTCGTTCGTACGACTTAGTATCTCGTTCGTACGACTTATTATGTCGTACGTATGAATTAGTATCTCGTTTGTACTTATTACATGTCGTACGTACGACTTAGTATCTCGTTCGTACGACTTATTATGTCGTACGTACGACTTAGTATCTCGTTAGTACGACTTATTATGTCGTACGTACGACTTAGTATGTCGTATGACTATTTATAGAAAATGCATCAATTCTTTTAAAATCTTCTTGATTGCTGCCAGGCATTAAACAGACTAAAAGTTACTATATACAACGTTATGAAATGGAGGATGGTCTCTTCTAAAATTTTGAATTTCATGGCCCCAGTGTCAGGGGTTCTAGTGCTAGGGTAGAGCTCTGTTGAGTATATAGTGGATTCATTCATTGAAATTGCATTAACTCGTTGAAAATCTTCTTAACTGTTTCTGAGTATTACATACATTAACTACTTACATAATTCTGAGGAACGGTTCTTCCAGATTTTTGAATTGCAAGGTCCCTGGATCAGGGGTACCGTAGAAGGGGGGGGGGACTCTAATTATAAACTGAAATGAATTAATGCTTTGAAATCTGCGCCTTAGTATTAATCAAACAATTATGTGATGAGCAAGTGTGCCTTTTCCAAAAATTGTGAAATGTGTGTACCCAAAATCAGGGGTTCCTGTAGGGTGAGGCACAACTGATTACTGCTGAATATTACTAATTAGTTGAAATGCATTTTTTGTTCCCCTTATCTGCCTATGGGTATTAATTAACTGAACTAATCAAACTAAGTGTATAGTTATGGTGAGCACTGGCGCCTCTTTCCAAATTGTTAATGTCTTAACCTCTGGTCTAAAACATAAACCAACTTTAACGGTTGGAAAGTTTCTATATGATGCCCAGATGACCTATTAGGCCCATGGGCCTCTTGCTTCAGAATTGTTCAAAGTACCAATAGGCATATTCCGCTATAACAAATGCAATGTGTTTAACACTATACGTTATATATATTATGAATGTTTACATTTGCTTTTGAGTAGAGCAAAAGCGTCAAAAATATTGTTAAATTCCAAATCATTTAAACAAAAAAGGTTATTGACATTTCGATCTACTGTGACTACACGGATCTGGTCAGGTATTGGTTAAGGGGGACGTTCGGCCACCTTTAGTGTAATCAGAACAAAATGTTAACATTTCTTGAAATGGCTAAAATACATTATATTTTGATCAAATTTTAATTCCTTATGATAAATATACAATAAATATGCATATTTGAATGCATGTTGTGCATATATATATTCTATACTTTTGCAGAACAATGCTTTTGATATGCTGCTTAGAACTGCGCAGCTACAGAATTCAGCTACGTCTTAAAAAATAATAAAATAAAGAAAATATGCAAAGTGCGCATTATTGTTCTCTGTACAACCATTTGTTGAGAAAATGTCTAAATTTTGCACTTTTAAATGAAAATTTCAAGTTCAAAAGAAGGTACTATTGTATTCAAAATGAGTGCAAAGATCCATGAAAGTAGTTCATGAATAGCAGCACGTGGTCTATTTTAAGCACAGAATGTTTTTCTCCAGACTTCGTCTTAATATGGAGGTACATAATGATCTTTAAAAGTAGAGGAAAATTAGAGTTGCAAAATGTTTCAAATAATATGAACACTTTTAAAAGAGGAATTGTGGTATAGTGTGGCTCAAAGTAATTAGTATTATTATCGAATAGTTGTTAAGTAGTGTACGTGCTGTCTGTTGTCGTGTGTTGATATAAAAAAAATCTTAAACTCTCTGATTCCAGGTAAGGAATATGAGCACCATCAAAGTAAAGAATTAAGAATTTGTAAGTCTGACACAGATAACTCATTTTATCTACCATAATCTTAATTATCACCAATAAAACACAAAAAAAATTAGATACATAAAATCGATATGAATGACCTTGTTTTAGTACCTGCTAGTATACTGTATCAAATAAACATTTACAATTTTCATCACATCGGAGCACCATTTGAAAAGGAATGAAATCATTCAGAGTGGGTTAGGAGATTAACTGAATAAAAAACGTGTTTTGTATATTCATGTTGTCAAAATTACAATTTTACAGAAAAAGGAAAACATCAACATACGAGTAGTTAAATATTTTAGACCATCTTTAAAATGACGTTTGGTGGTCCACCCAACTCAGGGGAATATTATTAGGTCCGTATTTATATGTGAAAAAAAAAATCCTAAAATTTAAACATATATGTTGACGGAATAAAAAGAATAAATACCGTGTAATGGGATGTAAAAAATGAGTCGGGCCATTTCTAGGCAGTAGGTCGGGAGAGAGGGCAACCAAATATTTTATAAAAAGTGGTCTTAACAATATAAGGCTAGTACATGTACCATCACATACTTAGTGATGCAAAATTTCATAAGCTTTGGAACTACTAGTATTTTTTCTAAATTTCAAAGAAACAACAATATATTTTATCCAACTTCGTATGTTGGTTGGAGCTTACAAAGTTCTCAACATAATGAGAATGATGTGTTTTTATGTCCAAACATTACTCCATACAGTGTGTGAGCCATCGCAAACAATCTCGCTATTTATATGATGTCCCTGAAGGAAATCTATAACTGACTATTTTTTCTATCTAACTGCTAAACAAAATTGACATATGTACCAAGTTTTCGAATGTAATACACGTAATTACAATTTGTTTTTCATGCACAGCATACCGTTTAACATTTTCAAATTAAAAGCTTAGAATCCTCCTTGCAGAGCCCCATCTGAAAATAACTTCTATCGTCACAGAAAAGAGACCAACCGTAAACACATATGTTTAGGACATTTTTTATCTTTTTTCTTAAGTTTTAAAGAAACCAATAAATTATCAAGACTTGTTCCATGGAAAATTAAATATAATCATGGTCATAAACGTGTAACCCATCGGTAGAGATCAGTAACAATTGTCTTGGGTTTTTGATATTTTATATATGGAGTATAAACCTACAACATTCATACAAAATACTAAACATTCATACTTTACACACAATTCACTAACTTTAAATATCCGTACTTTACACCAACTTTACATTTAAATTACTTAAATAAATATATAACTGGAAATTATGAATATATATAAAAGCTTACCAGTCTACATCACCCTATATTCTATACATTCAAAATAATACGTGCTGCTACCTTGACGGTGTGCATGGGTATAGGCGGACAGGTGTTTAAACTGGTTTTGTTAGTGAATACAACTCACTCTCTCTCTCATACACCTCTTTCTCTCTATCATACCTAATCACGTGATACTAACATCGAATGACAATGAAGACAGACAAACAATGAAGACTCTAAACACAAATAGGTGGATCCAACATCCAACACCTGGCTACATATTCCCCCTGCTAGGAGAAAATGGCTCTTGACATTACCTTATAACCTAGCCAAGGGTACCAGGGCATGGGTCAAATGGTCATAAAAAAAATATACTTCAGCTATCATACATCAGTGGTAATACTGATGAAGAACAAACTTCATTGTTGTCATATAATATATACATGTCATACCTGTAATTATATACATAGTAAAAAAATGATTCGAAGTATAACTTTATGAAAATATCTATAACTAGAAACATACTGACACACGGACAAACTACACAAGTGTCTTTGACTAATCACATCTCTGCTGGCTCTATACTAATGTCTCTAAGTAAACACATTTCTGGCTGACATCTTGTACATACTGCCACTCCCCATATCTCTCTGGCTGTTTACTGACTCTAGTTGATCTTCTTGGAGGTGAAGTACTAATACTGGGCGAATTCACTGAAATTGAAGATCTAGAAAAAGAAGATGGTATAGTAGATTCATGTAATTAAGAATGGTTCGATGACTGTCGAAGAGACGAATGGTTCATAGTTGACTGTCGAGGAGAGGTTTGAGGACTTTGTCGATGACGACGCTGTGGTATGATGTATACTGGTACTCCGCTATCACTCTCATCTGACGAACTCTGAGATGAATCATCTAAAGGAATAGTGGCTATGGTCTGATGACTCTGATTCTTTTTGACCTGTTTGGAAACTGGAGAAGAAATAACATTAGATGGAATACAATTAAAAGGCAAAAGAAAATTTCTGTGGAGGGTACGGGTAGACCCTTTTCCGTCCTCACGCCTAACAACATAAACTGGGATTTCTTCATTTGGAATACCTAAAATAATGTAAACATATTCATCCCACTTGTCTGCAAGTTTATGCTTTCCTTTAAAACCTACTTTTCTAACTAACACTCTATCCCCAATTTCTAACTTAGAATTTCTAACTTTCCTATCAAAATTTTCTTTATTTTTATCTGCATTTTTCTTTGACTCTTCTGCGGCAACTTTATAAGAGTACTGCAATCTTTCTTGGAGTTTCTGAACATATGACTGGTGATCTTTTGCTCCTACATTCTGATTCCCTGGTTTTATTCCTAAGAAAGCATCTAGTGACAGGCGTGGATGCCATCCAAACATTAAGAAATGTGGAGAGTACCCAGTGGCATCATTCTTGATTGAATTGTAGGCATGTACTAATGTGGTAACGTAAGATTTCCAATCTGCTTTCTGGTTTTCCTCTAGTGTACTCAGCATTTTAATCAGGGTTTGGTTAAATCTTTCGACTGATCCGTTGCCTTCAGGATGGTATGGCGTTGTTCTCGATTTCTTGATGTTAGCTATCTTGCAGAATTCTTTGATGACCTTGCTTTCGAAATTTCTCCCTTGGTCGCTATGAAGTTGATCTGGAAAACTGTAATGGACAATAAAATTTTCATATAAAGCTTTAGCTGTTGTAGTCGCTAACTGGTTTTTCAATGGAACTGCGCAGGCATATCTGGTGAAGTGATCTGTAATAACAAGGATATTTTCAAACCCCCCTTTACATTTCTCTAAGGACAAAAAATCAATACAAAGAATCTCTAATGGTTTTGTTGAAGTAATGGGATGAAGATTGGCTCTTGGTCTGATAGGTGTTTTACTTCTGATACATCTTTCACAGTTCTCTACCCTGGCTTTGATATCTTGCTCTAACCCTGGGTAATAAACTCTCTGCTTCGCTAGCCAAATGGTCTTCTCTATTCCTGGGTGTCCTACTTCTTTGTGAATTCCTATGAAAACTACATCTTTGAAATGATCTGGCAAACAAAGTTGAATAACTTTCTCTCCATCTAAGAAGGAATTTCTGTATAAAATCTCATCAATGATCTGAAGTTTCTTTCTCTCTCTTAGATATTTCTGTACAATTTTTGTTTCTTTCCTACCCTTCTCTCCCTGCTCTAAAATCTCTATGACTCTGGCTATTGTTTTATCTTCTCTCTGTTCTCTCTTCCAGTCGATGTCTGACATATCTATTGCTGTAATCTCGGCGGATGGAAAGTTCTGTGATAATGTTTCTGCAGCTGAAATGTCTAAAGAAACTGCATTACAAATGGCTTCAACTGAATCTGAAAATAAATAATATTTTCTGGAAAGAGCATCTGCATCCGAGTTGAATTTTCCGGGACGGTAAGAAATACTAAAGTTGTAATTGGCAAGAGCAGAAACCCATCTATGACTGGTTGCATCTAACTTTGCTTTGGAAAGTACATAAGTCAACGGATTGTTATTGGTAATGACTTCAAATTGGTTTCCATACAAGTAATCGTGGAATTTGTCTGTAATGGCCCACTTCAACGCTAAAAACTCTAACTTGTGAGCAGGATAGTTGCGCTCCGCTGGTCTTAACCCTCTGCTTGCATAAGCGATTACCTTGTCTACTTCATCTTGTCTCTGGTATAACACTGCACCAAGTCCATGACTGCTGGAATCTGTATGTACAATGAATGGCTTGGTGTAGTCTGCGTATGCTAACACTGGTGGCTGGGTAAGTAAATCTTTGATCGTCTCAAATGCTGTTTGATGGATAGTTTCCCATTTCCACGCTGGTTCTTCATGTTTCTTTCTGAATTTTCTTACTGTGCTGTGCCCCTGTAACAAAGAATTTAGAGGTTGGACTATCTGCGAATAATTCTTAATGAACCTACGATAATACCCTGAGAATCCTAAAAACTGCCTCAGCTCTTTGATATTCTGTGGTGTTTTCCATTCTTTAACTGCTGATAACTTTTCTGGGTCTGCGGAAGTTCCGTGTCCTCCAACGACATGGCCTAAATAGGTGACTGATGATCTGAAAAATTCGCATTTAGAAGGCTTAAGTTTTAAGTTATGTTCTGAAAGTTTTCCAAAGACTGATTCTAATCTACTGATGTGGTCTTCAAAGGTTTTCGAAAAAATCAAAATGTCATCCAAGAAAATAAGGCATTCTTTCAATAACATGTCTCCCATACATTTCTCCATCAGTCGCTGGAATGTGGCGGGTGCGTTGGTAAGACCAAAACTCATGCGGTTACATTCGTAAAACCCTAAATTTCCAACGGAGAATGCTGTCTTTGGCTTGTCTTCTTCAGCTACGGCCACTTGCCAGTATCCAGATCGCAAGTCAAGTTTGGAAAAGAATTTGGATCCTGATAAGGTATCAACTACATCGTCAAATCTGGGAAGCATATATGCGTCTTTTCTGGTCTTAGAGTTTAGAATCCTGTAGTCTATGCAAAATCTTAAGCTTCCGTCCTTCTTTCGCACAAGTACCACGTTGGAGGTAAATGGGCTATCTGATTCTCTAATTACCCCTGCTTCCAGCATATCCTTGATGTGTTGGCGTATTTCATCATACATTCCAGGTGGAATCTTGCGGTATGGTTGCTTAAAGGGTCGATCATCTTCTAATACAATCCGGTGCTCTACCAAGTCTGTTTTGCCTAAGTCGTTTGCATTCCTGGAAAACACATGACTCCATTTGCATAAAATTTCTCAAAAAATCTCATTCTGTTCAGTTGTCAAGTTTTTCTTGTCAATATGTTCATCAGGTAAATTGGACAAATTGTGCTCACTATGTACAGTGCCATTAGCAAACTTCTGAGATACTAAGTTGTCCACTACCTTAACTTGACTGAGCTGACACACACCAGACTTTGGTCTTATAGTAATACACTTAGCAGTAATGTTGCAGATTTTTACTTGAATTCTGCTGCTGTTTGTCTTAGTATCTAGTTCAACCACTCTTGGACAAACAATGTAGTTTGACTCATTGTCAAAACATTCAGTAATATACTGTGCATTTTCACCCTGAACTCCTCTTACCAAACCTTGAACTACATAGGATTGGTATGGCTCAATCACAATGGGCTTTTTACTCATCGAACGCACGCAGTAAGATCCTCCCATGCTGTTGACTGCTAACTTCCATGCTTGTGGAACATCTTCAACATCTGAAACAAAATCTTTGTAAAATCTAATTACATTTGTACCCAGTATGACAGGATATTGTGTATTGAACTCATTGTATGGAACGACTAGAATAGGTACGTACAACTCTTGTTCACACAGTAAAGGAATATTTACACAACACTCTACATAGCCGAGGTATGGTAACACAGAACCATCAGCTACAGACACTTCAAGAGAATTAATATCTCGTAACTCAGGTTTGTCAATAAGAATTTTGTAACCTGACAGTGAAATGGTACTGACCATAGACCCACTGTCTATAAGTGCTAACATTGCCTGATCTTGAATCATGACAACACTTTTGTTACTTTCACCCACTAACTGACAACTTTGTTGGCCATTAGATTCACCAACCTTTGATTGGCCATCAGCAAAGGTGGTTAATCTTTTGACTCATTCTGTCTTGTAAATTTATTACCTGAATATCTCTGTTGTCCTCTGTTGTTTATAAAGTGTCTACCGTTACCTCTGTAACCTCTACCTGAGCCATAATTTCCTCTGAAATTTGAACCTACAGCAGAGTGAATTTCAAGTCTCTCTAAAATCTTGTTAAACTTGTCATCCATCTTGGTTTCTATTTCACTCACCTTAGCATCCAGCTTTCTTTCAAGTGCTGACAACCTTTTATCTGTCTCATCTGTACCAGTTGTCATCACATGACTGTGAACTTTCTTCTCTCTAGGTACACCTGTACTAACCTCACCTGATTTACCTCCACTGCTGATGCTGATTTCCTTCTCTACCTGTCTTATTTCCCTTAGCAACTGATCATAGTTTTGAACAGTATCATACTTATGTCTAGTTTGGGACTTAAGTTTTTCACAACGTAAAGAAGTCCAAAATTTGTGACGTAAAAATCATTTTTAGCATCCTTGCGCAAATGATTATTGTCAATAGCTGTTTGTAAAAGCGACTCAATTCTACAACCAAAAGATGCAACATTTTCATTTGGTAACTGAAAAGAATTGAAAAACTCTTGCATTAACATTCCATTTGTTGAAATATCTGAAAACAATGCATCAAGTTTGTCTAAAATCTCACCAGTAGTTGCTTTCTCACCGAGAGGTATCAACATCTTCCTAGCCGTGCCTCTAAGAGATCTACGCATTGCTTGTAGCAAATGACTAGAACCTACCTCTGGATCACTCTGTAGACATCTGATTTCAAATCTCCATTCTGAATAACTTACATCACCTTTCTGGGGCGGTTCATCACCTGAGAATAGTGGAATCTTGGGAATTACTTCTGTTGAAATAATCTGAGAATGTCCCATACTATGTCCTACTACCTGATCATCCTTTGTCTGATTCAAACTGAAAGTATCTGACAGTTTAGCTCTACCTCTTCCAACAGAATATGTTTTAGGTAATCCAGAAACACCTTTGGACAGTTTGGGCGTGCTAATCTTCGGCAGTATGTCATACTTACCACTTGCTATTAATTTTTTTATCATAGCCTCTTCTGAATCTACCTCCTCGCCCCCTTCTGCACCTTCAACTTTATTTTCTTTGTCTGACATACTTACTTCCACTTGCAGAAGGCAAAAACAAAACACAGAAAAAATCACAAACAACCGTACAGCGCCGCGATTCTGAGTACTCGATAGAATTGTACGACTCGAGCTCGGTGTCAATGAACATGCAAACATTTGTAAACAAAATTTCTCACATACTCACACAAACTGAAAAAAAAACTAAATGACACTTGATATGTTCAACAGAAAAAAAACAATAATTCTTTCAAAAAGAAATAAGAAATAATGTAAAATGTCTATCCACTGCAGATATATGCACATGCCAACTAGTGCTCAAAACGTTCCATTGCGAATAAGACAGCAAGTTGTTCCTTTTCAATTTGTGCATAATTAACCGCGGTCGGAGTCATTGCACGAGATGCGTATGCGACCGGTTGATCATTTTGAATGAGACAGGGTGTCCTATAGATACGAGACAGAACGCATTATCAATTTCATTTTGTCCTTGTTTATTTTGATGCCTTTAGATCTACACCTTTCAAGTTGTAGAGTTTTTTGTTATGATCGAGGATTAATGCTTCTTCCTCAGAGTTTCCACAACCGTATATGACTATGTCGTCATGAATTGCTTTGATTCCTTGGAGACCAGCCAACGCTTAATCCATTCTGCGTTGAAACTCTTCACTAGCTGGTTTTATTCCGAAAGGCATTCGGAGCCACTCGGATTTCCTAGGATGACTCGTACCTCGCACATAACCTCGGACGTCAACGG
Organism: Saccostrea cuccullata; assembly: GCF_032062105.1. NCBI lineage: Eukaryota > Metazoa > Mollusca > Bivalvia > Ostreida > Ostreidae > Saccostrea > Saccostrea cuccullata. Next base: position 838,858 of record NW_026938715.1, read on the forward strand.
TGATCTACCATCTTACTTATTCAGTCATGTGATCTTATTTGAATTTCTTTCAAATGTCATACATTTGAAATCGAAGTTATTTTGTGGCACAATCAACAGTTTTTTCTTGTTTTCAAAGCATATCTACATGAAGTTGTAATCAGAACCTGTTTACGATAAAGAATTGCACAAATTTAGAAATATTTTCGAGGAACGTTATGCAGAGCGAAATATGAAATGAGTGATAAGGCAGTTTCCGGCGGAGAAATGTAAGGATCTGATGCGTATTCCTCCACTAATCACATCCGAGGTTTGAATGGAGCGTAGCGGAGTCAGCCGAGGATTGCCGATTGATTCGGAGCCATCAATATCTACTCCAAGGTGTTCCAAAAATTCCAGGAGACTGCTTTCATCGTCCATAACGATATGCCAGAAACCATCTTTGCAGTCGACAACAGAAAAAAAATCCTAGCTTTACTCAGCTCTGGCAATATTTCTTTTATAGTCGGTGTTGTGTAGTGATTACGTTTCAAGGCTTTGTTTAGCGGTATAGCATTTTCCCACTGGACTTCCGTACAGCAACTAATGAAGATATCCAGTCCGTTGGTTCCGATACTGGCGATAAGACACCTAAGTCTGCAAGCCTGTCTAGCTCATTTTTGAACGGAGTTCTCATAGCGATTGGCACTTTTCGGGTAGGCGGTTTGACAGGAGTAATAGAACTGTCAATCTCAAGATGAATTTTTTCCACTTAGATTTCCAAGTCCATTAAATACATCACTGTATTTCTCTGGAATACTTTCGTTTTGAGTCTCGACAGCAGCAATATTTTCTCTGTTAACAGTAATCATATTCATTCCTTGAATAGCCCGGGCCCCTAAATTTTAGTTCAAATTTCCTTGAACAACGACAATTTCAATGTTATAACGTTTATTGTTTTTTGGATTTCGCACACTCAAAGTCTTCTTTTGTCAAGAGGGTGGCATTCAGTTTTGTTAAACATGGTAAGAGTCATGTCTGCTCTCTGAAGCATGCTGAGGTAAGGGTCATTACAAACCTCTTTAAAGATTTCTTTGGGTAGCACATTTACAGTCGACCCGCAGTCGAGCTGGAATCTCACCGTTTTTCCTTGAATTCTGATTTCTGCATATAGTTTTAGCTCACCTGAGCCGAAGGCTCAAGTGAGCTTTTCTGATCAAAATTTGTCCGTTGTCTGTCGTCGTTGTTGTCGTTAACTTTTCACATTTTCATCTTCTTCTCAAGAACCACTGGGCCAATTTCAACCAAACTTGCTACAAAGTATCCTTGGGTAAAGGGGATTCAAGTTTGTTCATATAAAGGGCCATGCCCTTTTCCAAGGGGAGATAATTATGAATTAGAGAAAAATTAATGGCACTTTTAAAAAATCTTCTTCTCAAGAACCAATGGGCCAGGAAAGACGAAACTCATGTGGAATCATCCTCAGGTAGTGGAGATTCAAGTTTGTTCAAATCATGACCCCCGGGGTTAGGGTGGGGCCAATATGGCCGATCAAGGTTTTACATATAGGAAAAATCTTTAAAAATCTTCTTCCCAAGAACCACTGGACCAGGAAAGATGAAACTCATGTGGAATCATCCTCAGGTAGTGTAGATTCAAGTTTGTTCAAATCATGACCCCCAGGGCTAGGGTGGGGCCAAAATGGCAGATCAAAGTTTTACATAGGAATATATAGGGAAACCTTTTAAACTCTTCTTTTAAAGTACTTCAAAGCCATGATTAATTATATTTATATGGAATCATCCTGTAGTGTAAGTTCTAGTTTGTTCAAATCATGACTCCCTGGGGGTTAAAATTCAAGCCCCATCCCCACCTCAGTAAATATTCAGTTCTGATCAGATATGTGCTTTTTCCTAGCCGATGTGCTCAGGTGAGCGCTGTGGCCCCTGGGCCTCTTGTTTCTCAATCGAGTTTACGTTTACGATCATCAGGATGAATTCTTCATCGCTTGTATCGTTGTTGATTTGTTTAATGTGACCACGCCTTGGTTTGAGTTGTGGGCACTTCGTTGAAAAGTGGTTCATTTGGCTGCATTTTCATGATTTTATACACTTTTTACCCCATGCTGGGCACAAATGTTTTCAAAAGGGGTGTTCCTTACCGCAATATAGGCACTCTTTGTGACTTTTAGAGGCAGTTGGGAATTGCTTAATTTCTTTCCTTGTTGTTTGTTTGGTTTTTGTATGCGGTTTGCGTGGCAATTTTATTTTAATAGCGTGAACCTCTTCTATAGTTTTCAGCTGCGATGAGAATTTTTTCGTTGGCCCTACAGATGTCAACACATCTCTTTAAATCTAACTTCGACTCTTGGAGTAACTTATTCCGCGTGCCGTTGTCTCGAATTCCTAATACAATTCTGTCACGGATCATGTCGTTTTCCAGAGCATGTTTTTGTCAGGGATCTCAAAACTATTACATGAAAAAGCGAAACAAATGATTGTAGCCATATTATCAATGAATCGAACTGACATCATATTCAATGCATTTTGCATCTCGTGAATGCTGTAGCTGCGCAGTTCTAACATGCTTAATTTCCCCCTAATTTAAACAAAATAAACTTAATTGTTTATTAATTTTGGTCTCTAACAGTAGGTAATGAGTGCATTAGCACTTTGAGTAACTTTGGGCTAGTTTGGTATCTAGTATTAAGCGCGTTCTTGGTATTTCTTGTTTTACACCAGACTAGATCCGATATGTACATTGTACATCCCCCTTAACCTCCGCCTTCGGCCTCGGTCAGCCAATACCTGATCTCAGGTCCGTATTGTAACGAGAACTCATCAAAAGTCAATAACTGTATATTGTATAATGACTACATGTATGTGTTTAAACCAATAAGATTTAAGTATATATGAAAGTATATAATACACATGTATTTCTACACTGAAGGGACGAGAAATAATATTTTCTTTAAAGTTAGTGTATTTTCATACAAGGTGTGATGTGAAAATGGCACGGTTTATGTTTATTACATGCTACATGTAAGTCACAGGCACTTGTTTCGGAAATAAAATTTTTAACTCATAGTAATATAATAACACAAGCCTCTAACTCCGAATTACACTCCGTACCCTCCTCTTCAGAAACGCACCCTTTCATAGTAAATGCACTGGCAAACTGTTTATTACCACTGTCTTCTACAATAATTTACCTACACAACCATATATGGCATGTATGACTTCGTTTTCATTTATTTCCGTGAACAGCGTCAAAACTCTGCTCGCGAAAGTCGAACTAAATTATAAACCTTGTACATCAGGGAAAATTAATTATAAATTCATAAAAAGCGGACCAGAAACAGTTCCTTTACTACAAGTTTCGTTATAGTTTTAATCTACTGGAGTGTGATATAAATCCATATATGTCCATTTCTAATTTTTTTTCTCTGTGATAACCCTTTTAAAGTTACCGGAGTTGATATCTTGACAATTCTACCGGAATGTAAATTAGGCAGGTCGATAGGTCAGGAACTAAAAAATGCCTTAAAGGCATGCAAATCTCGTGCGCATCTGTCTCTGTGCTTGACGCTAAGGAGGCCAAATATGCATGTAAATCTCGTGTGGCTGTCTTTGTGTTTGACGTCAGTGGATGAGGATGGGAGTCCTCGTGTAATTTAAATCTGTCACTACATTTTTAAGTCTAAATCTCTAATTTTATTTCACAATGAAATGGAAATATAAAGAATCACTGTCTAGTTAGGAGAGTATGCCAGGGACATCAACAATAGTGGGAAACATGGGATAATTTTAGCATAACGGGCATATTTTATTATTTTTTAACCAACCTGTATATTTCATCTACCTCCTTACCCTTTAAGGTAGGACACAATAGATAGCCACATTTTTCCACAAATTCAATTTTTCTGAAACTTTGATATTTTGTTCCAGGATACAAAATCTCTCTTTATAAATGTTCTGAAAGAAATTTGACCACACATTTTTTGCCTACATAGTCTGAAATATGGCCATCAGACCCCTTTAAGAAGATTGTGAAATAAGACATTCGAATTTAGAATGAGCCTTCTTTTAGAACTATCAATTGATCTTTTGCAAATATGTACTTTTATAACCTTTTTGTTACTTTAAATCAGTAAGTCATATTGATACTTGAAAATTTGAGCAAAATATTAAGTAAAAAAGGAACATACATACCTGTATCTTCACATGTTAATATCCGACAATTTAAGTTTTCTTTAGAGAAAATGTATAATTATATTTTTTTTTTACAAAAAATTAACAGAATGATTCAAATGTGTCCTAGAATAAAGAGCGTAAAAATAAAAAAAAATTAACCAGTGATCTAAAATAAGGGAGTGAAAGGTAGTTAATCGACCAATGCTCAAAAGTGGAGAAATTCTCCTCAGTAATGCACAGAAAATCTTGCGACGTAAATTACACATTATTTGCATTACAGGATCTCTAGCGTAATGGTCAAAGACTAATATACGAGGGGTGATCAAAAAGTTCGCTAACTAATTGAATATCTTCCGAAAAAGAAATGATATGGGGTTTAAGTGTTGAAAAATGTTGATAATCTCTGGAATAATTTGGGTGGATAATGACATCCTTTTGAAGAATAAGCATGGTGACCATCAAAACCCAAGACCTCTGTCTTCTGAGCGTCGTTTATTTCATATAGATAAAGTATAGGTGCCTTCACATTATCATATCTGATATGTTTTAAGTCTAAAGTAAACGATATTTTAGGGAAAACATTTTAAATTTTTTTTTATAAGCTTCTACAAAAGAATTTCTAAGATATACGTTTAACTTTACAGCAATTTGTTTCTCGAATACGACTGAGTCAACCATTTTCTGTCACAAGTGATCTACCTAAGGCCATAATAAATAAATAGCTAGATTCTCATCCGAATTTTTTTTAGAAATCAAGGCGGGCGGGTGGCTTTTATTTTATATATTTTTTTTTTCAATTTTGCAGATTTTTTATTGACCTGGTCAATCGATGTAATTTTATCTACAATACCCGATTAAAAGTCATAGTAAAGGTTTAATTATCTCTTACTTCACATCATCACCGATCTTTTTCAACTAATGACCCTTATTTAAAATATATACGCATATATTACATTATTAACCATCTTTTCAGCTGTCAAAATCATGTCGACTTTCGCGAGATTTAAAACGAAAGTAGAATGGTAGATGAATACCGATCCCGATCAGAATTAAGACGAAGAAAAACAGAAATAAGAAAAATCGAGGCGGGGGTATGAAATCGGGGCGGGCGGGGATGAGAATCTAGGAATATTTTTATTATGGCCTTATGATGGCATTTTCACATTGTGACGTCACAAACACGGGGCAAAACATTCCATTAAATATGCTATATATAGAACATGTGTATGACTCTACTGTATATGTGCCAAATTTCATTCTGATATGAATTTCGTAGGTATAGAGATAGTTCGCGAACTTTTTAATCACCCCTCGTATTTATAAACCATAACGCTACAGTTCTGCAGCTAACGTTGTTTATTGGTATCTATTCATACGCACTGTTTTTTGGTGCGTAAGTTTGATAGTAAAGTGAAAGAAAGTTTCATTTTATTAATTTAAAATCATAATTAAATGATAAGAAATGAATGTAATATTTTTTCGTTTGTTCGACGTATCAAAGAAAAAAAAATTGGACAGAAAACGTTTATCGTCCAATTTCTTTTCTTTGATACGTCGATGAATGGAAATATTCCATTCATTTTTTAAGTGAAATACAATGTATTCTCTAGCTAAATGGGAAAAAAATTGTTGTGCCATTTTTGTTTGAATATTCTAAATATACTGGAAACTAATTGCAAACAGTTGCTTTCTAGAATTGATAATTCAGGGCAATCACTATTATGCAAGTACAAATTTATACCCAGAAATTTAAATTACAAGATTAAAAATGAAACATAAATTTTTCATTTGACAAGCAATGGAACAGAATACAGAATTTTGGCTTCAATAAACTGCCTGCACTGTGAAAAAGCTCAAATATTTTTGTAAAAATCTTACGCAGGTGACCGATCTCCTGTGTCTGCATCTTGATAATGCTTGAAAGTTGTCGTATCTCAGGTGTCACTTTGCTATTTTTGTGCGCTGAAAATAAAAATGTCATTCACAGTAAACATTTTTGTGACATAATTCCGTACGTACATAAAGTACTAGTTTCTGTTTTTACCTTTTAACCCATAAATGTTAATATTCTTACTTTGGATTACATGGTGTAGCCCCCACTCCCTCCCCTCAATTTAACCAATTTTCCTTACGATATTGATTATTAGAAACTTTGAATTCACTCATCATTGTCAAAAACAGACTCCTGCTTGCCGGTGTCACGACGAAAAGTGACCCCCGAAGAATATTGACCAGCTTCAAGACCAGACTCAATATTCTACGACAAGTGGGGTCATTTTTCGACCGTAGAAAACCATTCCAGACCAGTAAATCTGCGACTACACACAGGTTGGAAAATGACCCTCATAGAAATTTGATCCCCTCCTTCTTTATAAAATAAAACCTTATATCTGTGTCTCCTTATATTTATTTTATACTTTCAAATGTAAGGAGGAGGGATGTTCTTTATTCCTTTCAACATACAGTGTATTTGATTGCATAACTGAAAAATAGCATTGTAATCAATGTACTTGATTTGGGTTTTTTTTGGCTTGCAGAATCCCAATGAATAATAATTTATTGAGGAGCATAGATTTATGAATATATTTTTTGTGTTTTTTCCTCATTCAAAGAATTTATTCCAAAACTGGCATGAAATGTTTATGACAACCATAAACTTGTATTGAAGCCCCCGAAATTATTACTTTTAACCATTAGAATTCATTTTTAAAAATGTTTACAAAACCAAAAAAATGCATTGAAGTAAGAAAAGCAACATAATTTCACTGTATAAATTCATTTCCGTAACTCTTACATTTAAACTTATATATAGCTGTATGCATTCTGCTTTTAAATACATACTTTTTAACTATATACGGAAGATACCATACTCAGAACGTTGAGAACGTTCTGATAACGATATAAAAAATCCCACCAAACGGGCAAATATTTACATCTGAGTAAGAAGGATGTGAAGATAGCGAACGATATTCAATCTCAAAGTCCATAAAACAATACAAACTAGATGCTGTCATGAGACAGTTATACCCGCACTAATGTGTTTGCCTCTAAATACACACCCATACATATTGGGCTTTCCAAGGAAAAGTCAAAATAATTCTATAATTTACACAATACATGTATTTGTCACATAGAGTATAACATTCTCAGACCCTGTGACTTATGACTCAGTATTTTATATATACTTCATAGGCATCTGAAGGAAATTGAAAGTGGGGGGGGGGGGGCTAATTGAAAGGGGGGGGGGCTAAACCAACAAAAAAGGTAAACCCCAATTTTCAATACATAAAAAATGTCTATCTTTGCAAAAAAAGGGGGGTTAAAGCCACCCAAACCCCCCCCCCCCCCCCGGATCCGACGCCTATTTGCTTGAACAAAAAACAGAATCTAATTAATGGTGTGAATTTACCCATGACCTTGAAGATTTTAACAAATGTTTTGCTCATAATTGGAACCTTTTTGAATTAAATAATGCCCCCCAAACACCACACACATACTCACCCTCGATCTC
>NW_026938716.1:0-8434 GCF_032062105.1 Saccostrea cuccullata
GTAAAACCCAAGGTCCTAAGTCAAAGAAAGTGATGGCACAAAAAGATCTCTCTCTATTCAATCATCTTCAGTGACTCTGCAATTCCAGTATAAATTTAAAACTTCAGCCCTCCACCTGCAAGTAGTGGTGTCTCAGTATGAATTCTTAGAAGGGATTCAACATACAAAACAAACATTTTGAATTATATTTTACATGCGTTCTGAATAAAAATGAGGCACATAGTGAGATGAACGATTTATAGAAATTGAAACAAAAGTTGAAAATTTTAAGGGGACGACCATTTGATTCTGAAGGGGGGGGGCGTGGCAGATTTTGGAAATAAATAATCTGTCCCTGAAAATGTTGAAAATAAATAATCTGACCTCTACTACAGAGAAAATAAATAATCTGAGCTTGACTTCTGATAATTAAATATTGTAAAAATACCTTTTTTTTTAATTGTAATTTAATCTCAAAATCCTTCAATTCAATTTTTTTTTGGCTCGCTTCGCTCGCCATTTTAGATCCAAATAGTATTTAAAATCAGATTACCGGACTGGTTACTTAAGTCAGTTTATCAACATGACAATGTGCACTTAGTAGGTGTGATGAATAACTTTAAATATAAACCAGTTCTTATACACCACAAAAGATAAATGTTCTTGTCGAATAATTATACTTTCCAGATAAATTCATACAAAATATATATTGGCAGATCTAAGGGGGATGTACATGTGTACGACGCCAGGCCCTCACTTAAAATTTCAAAGTATGATACGAAAAATAATAATAATGCCATACTTTGGGACAATGCCAATATTTTTGTGCCTAGTTTTACTCTTAAAATACACAAAAACCCAAGAGCTTCAGGGGGAAAAGTCCCCGGGCTCCTTTCATTCAAATGATACGACATAATAATGTCATACTTTGGTGCATATCTAACCAATTCCTACAAAAGTTTTACTCTTATACATGTACATATTAAAAACCCAAGAGCTTCAGGTGGTTTGCTCCCTGAACTTACTTCATTCAAAGTACGGTATGACCAGTATTAATTATGTTATTCTTTGGTTCATAATAACCAATACCACTATAAAAGTGCCTGGTTTTACTCTTAAAATACACGAAACCCAAAGAGCTTCGGGGGTTGGGTGGGGGGGGGGGTGTACTTCCTTGGCCTCCACCAGGGCTTCGCCCAGGACCCACTGGGACCTTTACGGCGGCCCCAGACCTCTTGCCTAAACAAAGTTATATCTATCCCCTCCCCAAATCCTGTATCCAAATATGGTTTATAAATGATAAGTCTTTTAGAATCAATTGATCAATGTACTGTAAGACATAGAAGAAAATAAATAATCTGTCCTTGATAATCATGAAAAAAATAATGTCATTGACAGGCATGAAAATAAATAATCCGTCTCAAAAAAAATTGCAAGCCCCCCCCCCCCCCAGGAACAAATTGTCGTTCCCTAATTTGGCACGAAGACACACATAATTCATAAGTTCAATGTAAAACTTTATTGTTTTGAACATATTTTATTGACGAATCAAATGGATTGGAAACAAGCTTACAACTTACTAGTTCCTCTCCATAAATATAACAATATGTCATGCAAATAATACATTAAAATATAGTATTTATAATAATTTTCAAGTGATGCAAGTTAATTAATAACATTAATCAATTTTAAATCTACATGTTTCAGTAATAAATCTATGTACAGCAGCAAAAATATTAATATTAGTTGATACAGGCAAATCTATATCACCCCATAATAACAGGTTAGTGTCAATTGTAACTAATTCTTCTAGCATAAATAGGTGGTTAAAAAGATTGTTTCTAGCATTTGCATACTTTATACATGCAAAAAAATAATGGTAAACATCTTCATACTTTCCACATGAACAAAGAGGAATGTTGATAATATTGCGTTAAAATAGATCATAATTCAGTAAACTTTATTCACTTTTCAGAAAACTCAAAGTTTATTGAAGCATTTGCCTCACTTGCCTCAATGCTAGTTAGGCCTTGCTTTCTCTGCTTCAACAGGATTTGTTGTATATATAATTTAAATGACACGTAAATGTAAATATACAATGTACACATGATAGGGAAAATTTTCAAAAATATGACTAATTCTTAATTTATTATCAGACGGAATATTAGGAGATTTTTTTTTCAACAGACAAGGATAAAGCGTGTTATACAATATACCAAGCCTTTTCCCCGCTTCATCTCACACCAAAACAAGATAGAAAAGAAATGTGGTGGCGGATCTAGAGAGAGTTTGGGGTTTTAACATCCTCTGAGCGAGAGAGGAGACCCATATAATTATCACGTTTAATTAAAATTAAACTACAGCTGTATTTCTAGTTAGGTAAATTCAAAAGTTAGTTTAAATGGTTAAATGTAAAATTACTTTAACATCAAACTTCCACCAGAGTTCGTCTGTACCAATTAAACTGAGTGCGGGGACGCAGAGGACTATGACTAATTTGCTATACATTGTTCATCTAGTAATGAACATGTATTATGTACTGAAGAAAATCCTGAAATGCCGCATTCAAATGTTTAGTATCACAGGTATAAATTGATAAACAGATGAATGCAAGAGATTAGTTTCTAGTTTTTTCATGAAAGAATCGATTAATTGGTTTGCGGTCGATTTTTGAAGCTTGTGTCAATTTGTTTCTAGTTTGTTATATTCTCATGACTTTGATTCTGCCAATCCACGTGCTCTAAGCCCTACTTCTGTCCAGCTTTTTTTACGAAAGACGAATAGGGCCACATAAAAAAATATTTTTTTCTCGTAATAACGAGAAAAGATCTCGTTATAACGAGTTAATTATCTTTACTATTCTGGTATTCTTTCCATTCTCAAAAATTATGTCAGATATTTAAAAGAACAAAATAAAGTAATCATATACACAAGCTTATAGTTTTTATTTATGGTTAACACACAAGATATTTCTTTAAAAAGCTAATTTTTTATTATATCTAGACAATAGGAGTTATTTCAAATAATGTAAATATTTTTATTGAATTTATTAGTTAACATATGTTTCTGTTTTGTATTTGTTTGTTTGTTGTTGTTGTTGTTTGGGGGTTGTACAATGTATGTATTATCGATTTTAACTCAGTATTTTGTTTACATGAAATATGAGAATTAAATGAAAAAATGCAATGAAACGCCATTTTTTTTAATGTGGGTAGTTATATCCGGTTGATATTACTTGTGTAATTTTGATATTACACTGTGTGTTTTTACGCGGCGTGGCGTCATATAAAGACAATACATGTACGAGATCTTTTCTCATTATAACGAGATAATTAACTCGTAATTACGAGATCTTTCTCGTTATAACGAGAAAATTAACTCGTTATAACGAGATCTTTTCTCGTTATAACGAGATCTTTCTCGTAATAACGACATTATCTCGTAATAATGAGATCTTTTCTTGTTATTGCGAGAAACGACTGTGTAATTACGAGATCTTTTCTCGTAATTACGAGAAAAGATCTCGTAATTACGAGATAAAAAATATTTTTTTTATGTTGCCCTATTCGTCTTTCGTATATTTGTTCCGCCTTGTACTTGATTTTTTTTTATTTCGCCTATCGATGAACCAGTAAATTTATGAGGAGATAAAGTACATTAACTATTTGAAACTCTAAATCGGACAAAGGCATTGGAAATGTAAATATTAGTATATGAAATGTATAAACTCTGTAGATCTGTAAATTTGAGCTCTATGTTTTTCTGAAACGAAATGTGTCGTTAAATCGAAGAAAATTTGCATACAAAGAGAAAATTCGAAAATTGACATATTTTTGACCTTCCTGTGAGCTCAAAAAGTGCTGGGAGCTAGTCTGTGCTGTTTTGGAAGTACTGAAAACTTTGCCGAAAAGTTGTATAATAGCTAAAATTCCCACTTCGCTTGAATTCTGTTATAAATAAAAATAATGTTATGCAGATCAGGATAAACTCCCAGCACTTTTCAAAATATACACTGTATAAGCAATAAATATTCCATATTTCAGCTGAAACGAAAAGGTTTATGCCCTTAAACTTTTGATGTAAATCAGGAATCCGCTTATCGTTTTAGCGATAATTTCTACATTCCTTGGCCCTGTGTAGCTTCAATGCTACTTGATAAATTCATATTCTATACAAACTGTATTTACTGAATTATTTTCTTTTAGTTTTAATGATTAGGTTTAAAAAATGAAAAACAATGATATCATATTCATTTTATCATTCTTCTAATTATTAAATCAGTGTATTTAATCCTCTGGATCGATTGTGCTGCGTCATGTCAAGGCTGATGACGTCATATTTTACGAAAGACTTTCTTCTATTACTCGATTGTATTGCTCACAAGATTTTATAAATAATTGAAAAAATAAATAAATTCATATTATTATTTACCATCATCATGTCGTTACTTAATTTTTTTGTGGCATGTTAAATTTTCATGACGTCATAATTAAACTTCCAATACGATGTACCAGAAATGTGAACTCTGACATTCCTTAACATAGCTGAGAATCTTCTTTTCAAGTATGGCAAAATTATACATGTATGCTGTATTGAAATAATGATATTCTCAAGTTATAGAAAATTCAAATCCACCTCCCCCCCCCCCCGCAGTAAGTTAGCTTTTCAATACTTAGCTAATTTGTGTTTTTTAACTAGCCAATGTGCTGAGTGAGCAATGTGGCCCACAGACCTTTTGTTTCAGTAAAATTTAGACAAATTAAGTTAATTGTTTATGTATTGATCATGTTTTAAAGTATTTTATTTTTAAATAATTGTTTTAATACATGTATTTCAGATTGGAAAAAAAAGAAAGAAGATTTGTAGCATTGTATTAAAGATGCCTGATTAAAAGTATTAATTGGATGAGTAATTGGTGTTTTTCTTTTCTTTAGAAAAGTTGAAATCAGAGGCAACGCTCATAATTTTAGGTATTTTTAGAAAGAGCTTATGGGTCCCTTTACCCTTTTAGATATATTCAAATTGAAAAGAAGTGACACCAAGGATGAAGTCAACATGCAAGTTTAGCTTTCTGCAGTGCTAAAAGGAAACGTGCAACATTGATTAGCTTCAAAATATTATGGTGTACTTTTAGAGAAATGATTATGAATACATGTAGTATCAGTTAAGCTTCTTCTATGCTGCAATAACATGTATTTTTCTGGAAGAATAGGAAGGAAAATTCCAATAATATGCACACAACTTTTATGCATTTTAACGTTAAATAAGTATGAACTAATAAACATTAATTTAACACTTAATGTTAATTTAACATAAAAATAACATCAATTTAACGTTAAATTTCTTAACGTTAAATTCATGTATAAGCTCAATTAAGACCTAATTTAACGTTAAATATGTAACGTTAAATTAATGTTATTTTCATGTTAAATTGACGTTAGGCACAATTGCCTGTGTAATGTAGTGAATTTCTGGTGAAACATCATTCTTCGTTATTTTAAAATGCATATTTTTAGAATCCTATTTCAGTATTCTAAAATCAATAGATATGATTTGTTTATCTTGCCAACATTGCAAGAACATACTACAGTATAGTGACTTACAGGTGTATAACATCATGTATTGAGAAATACAGTTGTACACATAAGGGTGTGTGAGGGTGTCTGTGTCTGTGGTTTTATTATTTTTCTTTATGCACCTCGATCGATAGAAAATTAAGGGCGTATATTTTTGTCCTGTCTGTTTGTTTGTCTGTTTGTCTTAATTAAGACTTCATTTTTGGTATGCATACTCTACTAATTGTGTTCTTACAAATGATTTCAAGGTCAATCACCTTGTAACCTCGACCGGACCTATATGCTAAATATGCTTTTTTCGAACTTTAATGCCAGGCACATAGTGTTTCACAATGTTTAATTTTCATTACAGTCTGTGTATCATGGATCCTCTTGACCGTGCTCAAATTCTCCTTGTCTGTGACCTGTGTCAGAGAGCTCCATTACAAAGTCATTGCGAACTTTGTCAAATATCCCTGTGTAGAGCCTGTGTAGGGGAGCATTTATGTGATTCTTCAAAAAGACACAAGGTTGTCCCATACAAAAACAGAACAAGAACTCATATAAACCCTAAATGTCCAAACCACACCAATTCATATTGTAAGCTCTACTGTTCAGAATGTGACATTCCTGTCTGTTCTACATGCATTTCTTCTGATGAACATATAGGGCATCGCCTCACAGATATTTTGGACAAATTTAAGTCAACATTAGAAACAATCTCCCCACAAAAATTTATGGCATATATAAAAAAAGGAACTACAGTGGTTCGTCATGCTCGAGGAATCGTGGTAGGATGTGCTGGAGCTGGAAAAACTACACTTTTATATAGACTTCTGGGGAAAAGTCTTGAGGAAATAAAGGAAATAAAATCAACTAGGGGACTTCAAGTCTACAACACATATTTCTTGTAAAAAATAAAAAATTGATTGGTAAGATCTATTTCAAATTTTATTTATTCACCTATTTTAGCAAACAAATTACTCTTGTAACCGGACGTTATGTTTCTGTCGGATATGGAGATTTATTTGTTAAGATGATTTTTAAAATTATATGTGAGGTAAAAGATGAAAAAACGAATTTTGAAAACTTTTCTTGTAGAAAAACTGCTTCGTGAAAAACATTACGTATTTTGTAGTCAAATGTGGTATGAAGCTCATAATCTTCAAAATTAAATGAAATAGCTATTTTTTCATAAAACTTTTGACTTTGCAGTCCATGATTAAATTCCAGATAATGTTAGCTATTTTGTTTTTGCATTAAACTTAACTGTTGAAACAAGATACTGAAAGTTCTGGGACACGCTAAAATATTAATTTGAAATTCATCATAATTATTTTGAATTTAAGTTTCATATTGTATTTAATTTAAGCAATTTTTTTCAAAGTGTGACAGCACTAGGGCGAACAGAGTTGTTTGATACACAATCAAATGTGATCATGAGTCATGCAAAATCCCTGTTGGATACAAAATACAACAGTGCCCTATGCCTTTTAAAAGAATTTTATATTTTCTTTTCATGTTAAAGGATAAACTTATATACATGAAATTGCACGAAAATATTTCTCATCGTAAATATTTTTCTTTCCCCATCGTCTTGTAGGAATCTGTAAAAGGTAAAATTTGCATATAAATTGCAGTTTATTGGAGGGGACATGGTGTTAATTTGAAATTCATCATAATTATTTTGAATTTTTAACTTTCATATTGTATTTTATTTGATGTTAAATTGCATCTTAAAGAATATCTTGAAGAATTTAATGTCCCTAAAATAGTTGACATTAATCGTTTTTACAAAGATCAATAGTTTTAAAACTTAACGACTTTTCAACTTTTTACACATGAAGGATATAGAGATAACGAACATTATCATATAGTCTATTTATAGTCCCTATATAATCTATACAAACGCAAACAGTTCATAACACGACATATTCACCGGATTTTAGGCCGTATTCACCGGAGGGTCAATGCGCCTGCAACGGCATTGTGACGTCACAATCAAAACATCGAACAATTGTAAACAATGGTTGCAACGGCCGGAGCGAGCTAAGTACCTGAGCAGGAAAACAATTTTTCAAACCTATTTCAGGATTATCTTTTAAAATTTGGACGTCTTACACATAGCAGAACTCTGAAAGGAAAACACGGAGCTTACAAACAGTAATCTGGAGATTTTTTTTCATTTTCAGCAATGGAAGGTCGCAAATGAAAATGTTGTCATCATGCAGCCTTCAATGTCTTATCTATTCAATTCCCGACTATATAATAAACAATTATGGACTCTTTTGGTGTTGAATGTGGTTTGTTATTCACCAGAAAAATATTCATATTGACCGAGGCGAAGCCAAAAGAGTCCATAATGGTATAGTATTCAATATCCATAAAAACAAAACAAAATAGGAAAATAGCAAACACGGACATCCGAAACATCAGAGGTGGGATCAGGTGCCATGGAGGTGCAAGTGAGCATCCCCTTCTGATCGGTCACCCCCACCGTGAGCTTCTTGTCATGATCGAGAAATAACGGTAAAAACCGTCGTCAATTAAGTGTTTAGATAGAGGATATTCAATGTTTTGTAGTTGAATACGACATTTATTTCACGAGTGGGACAGGATTTTTTTATATTTTAACGAGTGTGCACATGTTACAACCATGCAAACAAATACTCCCAGGTTCTAGTACGACGATTGGCAAAACGCTTCTATGACAAGGAGGAATTGTAACCGGTTAACAGGAAGTGCTAATGCTAAAAAAAGTATATGACTCGCTTCCAATGTTTTTGAATGACTGTGAATGTCTTAATGTCTGTATTCTCCGCTTTCAATTTGTATTAATGAAATTTGAGCTAAATTTATATAATTATCTATTTCACATTACCGTCATAACACAACTGTTT